>NC_066583.1:194018259-194255759 GCF_024323335.1 Lathyrus oleraceus
GGACGAGTATGTTTTTCTTACCGATGTTGGAGAATCCAAAAGCTTTAAAGAAGTTTTGGAGGATGAGAACAAAAAGGAGTTGATGGATGCCATGAAGGATGAAATGCAATCACTTAGTGAGAATAATACCTTTGAGTTAGTGATGTTTCCAAAGGGTAAGAGAGAATTGAATAATAAATGGGTTTATCGAATTAAGAAAGATGAGTTTACTTCTCAAAGAAGATACAAGGCTCACTTTGTGGTAAAATGTTTTAAACAACAGGAAGGTGTTATTTTTGACGATATTTTTGCTCCGGTTGTGAAGATGAAATCTATTCAAGTGGTTCTTGGGCTAGCCGATAGTCTTGATTTGGAAGTAGAGCAAATGGACGTGAAGACAAATTTCTTTCACGATGACCTACATGAAGAAATTTACATGGAGAACCGGATGGATTCTGAAAGAAGGGCAAAAAAGACCATGTTTGCAAATTGGTAAAGAGTCTTTATGGTTTGAAACAAACAACTTGCCAATGGTATCAAAAGTTCAACTTGGTGATGATTGAACATGGGTACAAGATGACTAAGGCCGATCATTGTGTTTTTCCAGGTGATTTCATTATTCTCTTTCTTTATGTGGATGATATGCTAAATGTTGGAAAATATATTTTAAGAATTAAAGAGTTGAAGAACACTTTGAGTGAATCTTTTTCTATGAAGGATTTAGGAGAGGCTCGGAAAATTATTGGTATTGAAATTGTTCGAGATCGAAATGAGAAGAAGTTGTACTTGTCACAAGAAATGTATGTGGAAAAAGTCCTCCAGAGTTTTAGTATTATGTCCATCTACAAATGAAGAAAAGTTTAGTATGAAGAACATTTCATACTCTTCGGCTGTTGGTAGTTTGATGTATGTTATGGTTTGTACAAGAAGCGATATTGCTCATGTCGTAGGAATGGTGAGTCGCTATCTCTCGAATCCGAGAAAAGATCATTGGGAGGCCGTGAAGTGGGTGATGCTATATTTGCGTGGCTCGTCAAATTTGAAGCTAACCTTGGGATGCAAGAAGCCTATGTTGGTTGGGTATACAGAAACAAATAGTCAGAAGCTTAGATGATCGAAAATCTTCTTCGAGAAATATGATGACTTTTGTCGAAGGATTTATGGCTTGACAATCAATGCAAAAGTGTTTTCTTTAGTGCAGAAGTCGAGTTCATTTATCTTTTATTCTTTGCTTTAAGCCATTTACGATCCATACTAACATGCCTCCTAACAAATTGATGCGACAGAAGTGGCTTTTTCTCAATTGCCTTTTCAATTGATGCGACACAGTGGCTTTTTCTCAATTGCCTTTTCTTTGGGTCACATCGATTGTTATATGCATATTATAAAACCATTTATCATTTGTTATATGTATATTATAAAACCTATTGCGACACAGTGTATAAAATAATATTATCCCATTTACAGTGTATAAAATAATATTATCCCATTTACAGTGTATAAAATAATTGTGAAATAGTATTTTCCCGTTCACAATGTATGAACCAATTGAATCAATATTATAAAACATGTTTCATCTCTGATTGTAAATAAAATTTATTATTTGATTTATAGACTCTTACAATATCGAAAGATCTTTCTCGATAATAAAAATTATCAAAATAAAATTGAAAAATAAAATTGAAAAATAAAATGTAAGCTAATTTTTTTAGAGATAGTATGATGGCTATTTTTTTAGAGATAGTATGATGGTTAATATTGAAAGAGAAATTACAATAAATATTTATTTTAAAACTATTATCAATAATTTCAAATTACTCAAAAAAATCGCAGAGCATTATTATAAGATATTTTTAAATAATAATTTTTAATCATTTCATGTTTAATATAATATAATATAAATATAATTTAGATATTTTATAAATATAATTATTATAATTTAGATATTTTATATATAATATAATATAATTTTTTTATTTATAAATTATAGTTTAATTTTATAGCCACCGCCAAATTTTATAGTCTAATTCCACAACAACACTAAAATAGTCCTTTCAAACATTGTATCAAAGATTTACAAAAACAATATTGTCATTTATAAAAAAAGTCAAGAAAATCACACTTTCCTCTTCAAACATTCATAAAAAAATACTTATTTATATTAATACCATTATTAATACAAAAGATGATTCAAACATTCATAAAAAGAAAACTTAATTGTATTTCTTATTTATGTTAATAGCATTAGTAATAACATTATTAATACAAAAGATTATTTGACCGAGAGACAAACAATGCTCAAGGAAAAATCATCTGCAAGACATTTTTATCTCTAAGAAAATAATGCACTTTATATTTTGAAGGAAGCGTGCAAGTGTTGATGCAAATCCATTAGTGTTTTTATTGAGCAAAATCACACGATGAGCTATGAGAAGTAAATCATCAAATACCACTATATATATATATATATATATATATATATATATATATATATATATATATATATTATATATATATATATATATATATATATATATATATATATATATCAAACATATCAAACGATCACAGATCTAGAAAAGTAACAAAATTAATGAAAATCAAATTATATACATGATTGATGAATTTTGAATGTTTGAACAAAAATCAGCTTCTTAGCTTCTGCAACTCCTACTTGCATTGGGTAAAGTCTCAAACATAAAAAGTGTTGACAAAGTCTTTAGAAACTTTACTTCAATATATGGTAAAGGTACAAACAAACTTGTCTTTAATAGAGTCTCTTTTTGAATTCACAAGTATTTTTAACAATTATGAATTTTATTGCCAATTTATAAATACCTTTAAATAGGCTTACAAAAGAAAATGAATCCTAACTAAATTAGGTTAGTAACTACTTTTTTTCTTATGTAATTACTATCATTTAAATTTAAATGATAATAATCTTATTTAATAGGTAAATTCAATTCCAACCTAAATCTTATCCTAAAAATACTGAAATTCAAATTTAAAAATTATGATATACTAACTAATTAAAAATAAATAAAATAATAAATTTTCTAATCAGCCTAATTAATCCTAATCAGTAGAATTAGAGGTCCATATCACATCTCACCATGAGTCGCCAAATTTTCAAAGCTATCAGGATGTTCTCCATTTTTGTTGAGCTCTTCTTCACTTTGCCTCTCCTGAAACACAATGAAAGAAAACAATTTGATTACCAGTTTGATTGAATCCCACAAAAGAAAGAACTAAGAACCAATTTGGAGTAGCTTCTAGCTTATGGGGGCTACTTAGTTAAAAACATAATGATTCTAGAACTAACAATATATATATACTGACCTTCAAGATAGGTCCAGATTCACTTGCAGACACCTCAGTTGCTTGTTCATTCACAATATTGTCTGAGGAGATGCTGATTGATCTGTATTATCAACAATATTGGCATCAATATTGTCTGATGAAGAAAGTAACAAGATGATGACATCAAAGTCTCGCAACTAAACCTTTCAAGTAGTTCCTCTTCACAAGAATTTCCAGAAGAAGAAAGCCAGTCCACATCAAGGAAATTGGAGCAGTCACTTGCATCTTCATGTTCCTCGTAACAAATGTGATCGCTTTTGCAATATTGGTCCTTGCCCATTCCTCCATAAATTTGCCTATATAATGTTGATAAAACATGTTTCAAATCATTTGGATGGCTTGAGTAATAAGTCATATAGTTCAAACTATGTATCCAATTTCACATAGTTTGCATCATGAAAAACGTGAATTAAGCATACCAGCAATCACAAATAGAACTTTCACAAGTGAATGTGTCTAAAGGAGACTCCAAAAGTGATCGCTTATTGGGATTTTCAGAGGAGTGCTGACAGTCTGGAGCATGCAAGTTCCTAATTGTAGCGTCACTTTCACCGAGGATGTAGTCTGATTGCGATCTTCTAATAAATGGCCAACTAAACAAAGAAATGACATGTTTCAATCTTCGGACAATGTAACACATTTTCAAGAGTATCATCAAATGTGGAGCAATACAATAAGAATGGCATTTATCAACCCTCAAAAATAATTTCTAAAATCAAAATGACAAAAAAGTTGTGCAACTGAAAAATCCAATTATACCCAACGATTCCATCTGCTAAATTTGGGCCATGACTTCCAATATTGTAATGTTGATCAGAATCAAGCTCCCACAGTGCTGGTTTTCCCTGATGTGGCTGAAAATGCCCCAAGAATCTGAACAAAATAAAATCAAACAAGACATTAACTTATTCATTCTAATGCAACTACCATAAAAATATAACTTTTTTGTAGTACATTAATGTTACCTATGGTAAAAACCACTATGCATGTAGATCACAAAAAAAAGGTCTTGTTTAACTTACATGTTTATTGCATTTTGTTTAGCACCATCCAAACATGTATTGTTGTAATAACGTTGTATGGTTCGAATAAATTCTTGGGATTGTGCAGCTGCCTTCCATTGACCTCTTCTTTCAGAAAATATCTAAATAGCAAGACGAATCGTATAATATCCAAATGAATAAACCTTAATCTATAATAGATCTTTAAAATATAGCATTGGATTTCTGATAGCATATTACATTTCATAATCTATAAAGTCCAACATTTGCATAAACTAACATGCTAACATTTGGCATTCAAAAATATAAAAATCAATCTTTAAAAGGTAGAAAGGTTACTTTGTTGTGTGCTGCAGAACCCCCATATTGAAAGGCTATTGTGTCTCCCATGGACTCATAAGCTTTCATTACTTCTGTTGCTAAAGAGTTGTCAAGATCAATATGCGGGTCTTCGATAAATCCTAACGCCTGTAACTGATGTCCAAGTGCAACTAGTCCGTAAGCAAACTGCGCAATATTGGTGCGGTCTAAGCAATCTATGCAATTTGTCCTCAAGACGCCTGATTGAAGTGTTTTGGGTTTGACACTGTAATCTTTGTTCTCATCATCACCATTGTAATCACAATTGCCAACTTTTGTTTGCTTATCAACATTAAACTTGCTTATACTATTAACAGATGTTAGATTCCTTACCACAACAGTTTCATAGACATCGTTATTTCTGCATTAAATTTCATAAGGAAAAAAAATTATCAACAATAGTATAATAATCAAGTAAAATCTCAACTTGCATTAGTACAGCAGCGAATCACAATGTGTTGTTATGGTACTTACGCAGAGTAGGAATATGGGAATAATCCCTCAAGCCACGTGTTTGGTGCCACTGGACAGTAGAAGATGCCAGTTAGTTTCAACGCAATCGCGGCCACTTTTCCCAGTTGCAACAGCACATTCGTGGCCTTGCTGCTAAAAGTTGTTGATCTAATAATGTCAGAATAACACCCGGGAGAAAACCTATGGAGCTTGAACCAAAGAGGAAAAGAAATTTACCGTCTTGATTGCCGATGCAGATCCAAATGAAGAAACCTCAGGTGTTTATCCCCGCTCAAATTTTGATTAATAAAGTTAACAGCATTAGCGAACGCGGTTCGCAGAATAGTTTCACGGGGCTTCTTCTCATTAGTCTTAAACACAAAAATTAAAAGAATATAAAAAGGTAGAAAGTCTTAGTCTAGACATGTGACAGAAAGTAAACATGAAACTCTTACCTTAATCAAGTTCAATATAATTATGGGATTTCCATATCTCTTAACAAGATTTTCAAAATGAAGCCTCGTGGCTTCAAACATGGCGTCCTTATTTGATACTAGAGAAAAAGAATCAAAATGAGCAGTTAGGGTAAATTACATAGTATGAGCCTGCTTTGATTGGTTTATCTGAACTTATCTGAAGGCATACGCACTTGTGAGACAATTTGGGAGAGCTTATGGAAACAACTTATGACATGTTAAGAAAACAGCTTATAACTTAAATAAAAAACAATATCGTCTGTTATAGAAATAGCTTATACATAAATACTTATATTATGAGCACTTAATTTAGATTGTTTATCCAAACATAAGTGAGAAACAAAGGAGAGATGGTTAGATACCGTACGTATAATGTCAGGTTTTAAATTCAACGGTGAGGATTCCTGAGACCAGAAGAGAGGGATCGAACCCCGTACTTGCACTACAGAACTGATTTGCATTGGGGATCCATCACTAGCATCTGCAAAAACTATCTGCTCTGTCTCAACGTCATTAGCTACTCTACCTCTTTCGTTGACTCCTCGTTTCAAATATCTGCACCAAAAGATAAAGAAACCTTGAATATGTCTAGAAACATTAAATAAGCAATGACAAGAAGTTCAAATGCTGAGAAAAAACCAGTAAAGAACTGCAGGCAGTAATCCGGGATCACAAGTACAGATACGTGAAATAGAATGCAACTTTAATTTCATCACGAATTCAAGGAAAGCTAAAGAGAAGTACAAACCTGGTACCAGCATAGTGCCTTGAGCGTCTGGCAATGATAATCATGTTGAACTCACGGCCAGATATAGAAAGGTTATCCTACACACGATGATACCATGAAATGAATACTTGTCAAGAAGAAAAACACTAGGATTTTTTCTGCCGTGTTAAGGGATGTCTTAAAGCTATCTATCAATAGAGAAAACATTAAAAGTATACCGGCAATAGGATGTTAGAAGTATGTCCTATATTAAGTTAGTTAAACCTTTTGTGTAGTTCGACTTCGAGGAATGAATTTTCCAGTATAAGACAACTCGATCACTGATAAAGCTTTACCTCAAAAACAAAACTTAGAAAAATCGGTACGTACCTGTCTAAAAAAGCCATAGACTAAGGCAACAGTCCAGGAAGTATTCTTGAGATTTTTCCTGATTCCACGAGTTAAGAACTCGTTCCAAACAAACAGTGTTTCATAAAGTGATTGTCCCATACTATTATGACCAGATAAGTTCTTTTGAAGACTTAGCATGATGTTGTATGAGTAGCTGTAAAAGAAGTCCTTTGTAAGATCCACACTGCATAGAAGCTTCTTGTATCTAAGTCACAACAGAAGAAAGAGAAGAGTCCATTTATAAGGTGATTTATAGAATGGAGGAATATAAAATGAGCATAAAAACAACTTGTGAAACCAATAACAATAACTCTAATCAAATGTACATTTCAAAATTAAAAGAAACGGATATCCCATGCGAACCGTGGAAATACATTATCTCACTCGAAAAGTTATATTTACATCATAACAGCAGTGGTGATTGCTCCTGTAGACTTTCACAAAATGAGCTTAACAACAAGAGTAGAACATGAAAATGAAAACAACAAGGAGGAATCTACTATACATATTACACGACATCGAAATCTAGAAGAAGCTTTATGAATTCTATCTCGACAGAAACAGTTAGAGAGTACCAACGAAAGACGAGAGCGTTGACTTGAGGAAGCCCACATTGTAAAACTAAAATATAAAACATCAAGACAAGTATAATTATGACGATCTAACATAATGTTTAGACAACACGATTTAATGAACTCGAATACAAAATGTAATTCATAACATAATCCTCAGGTAAGTACAATGGACAACGTGTTGTTCTGAATGTTACTCTTCTATGTCTCCTTAAATGTACCATATACACATTACAGATACATGTACATTTGACTATAAAGACCTGTTCTCATCCTTAGAATATGCCAATTTTGATCGCACACTTGGATGTGGAATTGGAACCATTTCGCTCTTTGTGATTGCATATACAGTGTGTCCACATATTGTGCCAATCTTCTCCCGATTTGTTATAAGCAGCATGTAGTATGGCTCAAGAAATTTGATAAATCCTAAATAAAAAGAGATACCATGAGACAACGGAGTTACTATGATAAATAATGTCGGAAAATAAACACTGGTATAGTAATAATGTTTAGCTATATATAAAAGATAGGAAATACCGATGATTCCATAGCAATTTGTTAAAAACTTAAGCCCCCCAGTGGACTTGTTTCCTTCATGTATACACCTCAAAATGTCACAACACTCGGTTTCTGTGTATAATATTGGATCTTCGACAATATTTAACTCAGACGGCTCCAATCTATCAATCTTTAAGACCCTCCAAAATGTTCTGTTTTTGTCTCTTCCAATCATGTAGAACATCTAAGCATAAAAAAAATGGTAAGAAATCAAACCAATAGTGCTCTTTAGTTATTCTCAGAAAAAAAATCATCACACAGATATTGATACATATTGTTTATAGTTCATTCTTATTTTAGTAAAAAAAGGAAAATCGAAGTTCGTTGTCCACCATATTTGCAAAGCATCATAATAGTCACACAGACACTCATGGTAAAAAATAAAAAACAAAAACCCTTTTTGAACTAGGAGGCATTTGGAAAGGCCTTTTGAACTTATCTTGTGACATAAGCACTTGTGTTAGGCTATGCTTGGATATCATAAAATGAGCGGAGCGGAATAGAGCAGAGCGGAATGTAGTAGAATGGAGTGGGGCAGAATGAAGATTTCATTTCATCGTTTGAAAATTTTAGGACGGAACAAGGCTAATTATTCATCCCACCGAAATCGGAGAGGAAGAAATATGGTGGTAAGTGATTGAATAAAATGGAATCCATATCACTCCATTCTGCTCCGCTCCATCCAAGTTTAAACAATCCAAACAATAGAATACTACTCCATTCCATCCCATAAAGCATCGCTCCATCCGATCTCATCAATTCAAACAAAGCCTTATTGTTTGAAGGAGCTTACGAAAATAGTTTATGATGTGCGCATCAGACAATTTCATTTTATCTTCACAAGCTCCTCCAAATTAGCTTATTCGCACAAGCTGTTTTCGAAGAGTAAACCCTAACACTCTTTTTATTAGAGAAACAACTTATACACAAGCTCTTCCACAATAAGCGCCTAATTAGAAAAAAGGCATATGAACATGAATTTGGCCAAAAACAAAACTGCAGAGAACTGAACACAAAAACAAAAAACCTTAGAAACATAGTAACACTAGCACAATAACAAAAAAAAAACAAAATTCACATATTTCAGAATGTGCATGCAGCAACAAGATTAACGCAATCATCAATGATAGGAACAGAATAAAATCATATTTACCGAGCGAGTTTCGTAGAGCCTAAACTTTTGCATGTAGCGAGACTTGGAGTGCACTCCATCTACAATACCAACACTTTTCTGCAACTTTTCGTTTGATATCTCCATCGCAATTCGAATTGAGCTTGAAAACAAAGCCAAAATTAGTTTGGTTCAATTTTTGAGAGGAAGATGAGTGATAGGAGGAGGGAACAAAACCCTTCATAAACTGTTGTTTCTCCTGTTAGGAGAATAAGGGTTTCATAATAATTATATTTAAATGATTTTTTTTTAAACTATTTAAATTTAAATTTAATTTATTTAAAATATTAAAATTTTATTTTAAATCAATTTTCTTTAATTACTTTTTCAAAATTCAAATTTACTTTAATTTAATTATAACAAAAGTATTTTAAGATATCGTTTGGCCGCTTATAAATTTAAAGTTGTTTGGTAATATTTATAAATAATAAAAATACAGGTCAAAAGTATCTAAAACTCAATCTAAAAGATAATGTTAAATTGAATGTTATTATCTAAATTTAAATATGAAATTTTATGATTATGAATGAATTTTCAATTATTATTATTTTGTTTGAATATAAAGAAGAAATTTTAATTTAATTAACAAATTTAAATGTGTGTTCAGATATTTTTTATAAGAATTTTAAGCAGTATTTATATTATTAATATTGACAAGAAAAAGAAATGAAAATAATGAAGTAGTCATATTTTATATGCAGTAAAAAGAGTTTTAAAGAGGCATTTGATAAGAATACTATATTTTTGCATCATTTCAAAAAATTAAAATAAGTTGTCATATTATTTCATGACGATAATAAACCATAAAGTTTCATTCTTAATATGAATTGATCTACCTTTAATACTCTTTTAGTGCATTGCTTATAAAAAACCATGAGAATATTTCAATATTTTTTGTATAAATCTTTTACATATCAAACTGTTGAATTTGTTGTAAAATAAAAGAGAATGAATATCAAAATTTAGAGAACAACTAATAGAATTTATTTTACATTATTCTTAAGTGTAATTTTACGTTGTAATTTAGAAAATCATTGGGATAGAGAACATATGAGATTTGTATATATAAAATATTTATCATTTTTGCTTTAATAAGTTTTTTTTGTGTATAGATTTTCATTGTTCAAATGTTCACTTAGTAAGGACTCTGTATTTCTCCGGTCCTTCATCTCAAACAATTTCTTTAAATAATTTATAGATTTTGGAAGTTCTTCAGGAATTCCAATAATACTTATGTTAACTTCATAGATAAAAATTTAGAAAGTTATTTTCTAGATCTTTTCATAAAAATACAAAGAGAAATGAGTTCATTTTTGTATCCACTCCTTAACAAATCATCTATAAGACAGTGTTTTAACTCATAGATATATTTCTGCAATCTTATAGAATAGTCTTTTTGATATCCAAAATAATATGTCTCACGTAAATAAACCTTTTATCAAGCTTCATGTAAATTTCAGTATCAAGTGAATTATACAAATAATTCATTATAATATCCACCGTGTGCAAAATAACTCTTTCATGTGCTAGAAAACTAATTAAATATAAAAAAATTACTTGTATCCACTATAGGTCAATATGTCTTATTAAATTCAATCCCATGTTTTTATGAAAATTCCTGAGCAACAAATCAAATTTTGTATCTCACAATTTCACCATTCTTATTTTGCCTTTTTCACAATAATTTATTTATATCCAATTGGTTTCACACCTTGAGGTGTTTGGATTAAATGTCTAAAAATGTGTTGCTTGTAAAGTGGCTTTAATTCAACTTTAATCATATCTTTTTATTTTGGCTAATTCTCACTTTTTCTATCATCTTTGATACACTTTGATTCATGATCCTCGTTATCATTTATCACCTTTAGCACTATATTATATGCAAAGACATTGTCAATATTGACTTTATTTTAGTTCCAGCATGTTCCATTCATGACATAATTTATCGATGTCTCTTTATTTTCATAAATTTTCAGGTACTTGGATAGTTTTTCTAGAATTCAAAAATAAATTATGTCAAAATGCTCGTAGAATTTTCATATCCTCACTTGGGTCATCTTTAACTTTAATTTTTGTTCTAGGTAGATGACTTTTAACATTAGAACATACTTTTCTACCACGCTTCAAGCAAGGTTACAACTCATTTGCAATATTAGGTTTTCTAATAGGAGAATCCACATTGAGTGACATATTAGCAATTGATAACTTTTTCCATAAATTTTTTGCAAATGAGTTATGTTTTGAACTTCAAGGATCAAAATGATATAATAATATTTTATTTCAAATTATTCATTTAAACTTTTGGTTTACACTTTCAACTACTTATTCTCTCTCCCTAATATTGAGAAAATTAATTTATCAATTAATAATCAGCCTATTGAATTTCAAACAAGTATCCAATTATTGGATAAGATATATCCTCAAGTATTGGATTCATATAAAATACATTTCTTAATATTATTTTAAAACTCATCTTAACATAATATATTGGAGCAATCGAATAACCACAAAATATCCAAAAGTTTACTTAGATGAGACGTATTAGGTTATTAATCTAAAATAATTTGTAAGTTAAGGGAAAAATTAACATATACTAACTTGTTGGCTTAACGCGAATAAATATCTTGATATTTATATTTTGTGTGTTTCAAATATTTAATTTAGATTTTATGATCTCACAAGTATCAACCATACAATTAACTTTAGACGTTTAAAGAATGAATGTTCAAATACATTTTTTTATGAACATTTGCTACAAGATGTTCAATATATACTTTAGTAATATATGTCTTACTTATCAAGAAAGTTTTAAAAAATTCAAAAATTGAGATCTTAGTTTGAGAAAACAACTTCACAAACTTCTGGTCGTGAGTAGATAATAAACATTTGCATGATATTTTTTATTGATGCAACAATTAATGTCATGAAAAACTCAATTTATCATATTTTTAATTTCCTTTAATAACACACAAAATTTATTCGATTGAAGAAACTTCAGGTTCTTCAATTCTAGTTTTCACATCATAAATAGTCATGTATTCTTTAACTCACATTCAAATTGGTCATAACAGATTCTTTGAATAATTTCAATATTCATCTATAAATAGATTATGAGAATATATCAGTTGAAGATTAAAACTACAAAAGGTACAAGTAGTCGTTGAAGGTCTTTAGTCGTTGTACAATAGAGTGAGCCAAAATTCAGCTAACATAAAGACGTTAGGAGAAGAGAATACAGTTCAGAGTAGTTGGAGAGATAAGATCCTGACAACATAGCTTTATGTTGATTAGACATAAATTATTGTACCATTGTCGCATGATATTCTTTGGATAACTTCAGACTTGAAATCTTCTCGTAGACGTTTGTTGAAGCTTGATCAGAGTCGTTGCTATCCTTATACTTAACTTCTTGATTCAGAGTTTTTTTTATAGAATTGGTTAAAGTTTGATCAAAAGTTGAAGTATGTCTTCAGAACCTGGTTGGAGTGAGACTTCAGAGTCTAGAGTTCACAATTTTTGAGCTTGTATTCATCAGAGTCTTGATAAGAACTAGTCTGGATAAACACTTGCTGAGTTGATGACTTGATTTAGACAAATCCCTTTGAGCAGATCCTTCAGAAGTGTTGATTAAGCATGTCCATAAGATGCATAATTAATCATTTACACTAGAGTCTGCTTGCTTCAAACGATTTCAGTCTTCAGAGCTTTGCTGATCTTTGTATTCCAAGTAAGCGTAGGTTCAACATCTGAAAGACTTGACTAGACTCACCAGAGTCTAGAAGCTTGGTTCAGATCCTTCAGATTCATAACAGTTTTGCTTCCTTTAATGGTTCTTCTTAGTGATTAACTTGATTTATATCAAGATTAATGTATTTTTATCATGCACGCTAGAATAACAATTAGTAAACCCTATTGTTCTTTAAATACTTTGTTATCATTAAAACCTTTTAAGAGCTTGAACAAATCTTGTTCTAACAGTATTGATTCACAAATATCACCTTATATATGTTATATAAAAAACTCAACTTATAAAAATTATAATTTTCTTTAGGAACATAGAAAACTTATTTGATTGAAGAAACTTCTTGTTCTTCAATACTAGTTTTAGCATCATAATACATCCGAGATGACCCAACCGATTTTGCCATCAACATTCTTAAATTTGATTTGTAAACTTTTGATTTACAATTATGCTTGTGTTTTTATTGTTCTAACCAATTTTAATGTATAGTGAAAATAAAATTGAAATTTTGTTTTATCAAAATAAAATAGTTATTTTAAACAAATGATTAAGAAAAGTTAATCATGTATATATCAAGTATTATTCTTCATATACAAAAATATTTTGAAACACAATTGTTCTTCGATAAATAAAACTTTATAAACTATGTATACATATTTTTATTTTATTTTAAATTATTTTAAGTTAAATTTAAAGAAATAAAAATATTTTTATTTGTTAGAAATTAGATAAAAATTACCATAAAAAATTAATTTCAAGAATAAATAAGGATCAAGAAAAAAACATAAAAATATATTATTATTAGAAATTAACCAATTAATTACACGTTCTTCATATTCTTCTAAAAAAATGAGATTTCTATATATAAAATTAATAAGAACATCAAATTCAAAATAACATGTGAAAAAATAATAAAACCATCAAATTTATCATAATTAATAACAATAAAGACGTCAAATAATTATTTTAATAACATAAATAAGATAAAGAAAAATCAACTAAATAAATAATCTATTTTAATATGTTTTTTTATCTTACCATACTTAACTATTTTAATAATCATTAAATTATAAAGTTATCGAATCAACTAAATAAAAACCAATATAGATATTAACACTATCTACATTAGAATAAGAAACACTATACTTACACTACTGTTTTTTTTTTGTTACATTAAAATATAATAAAATGTTTCTAAATACCTATAATATAATTTATGCTTAAATATTTTTTTAGTCTATGTAAATTAACGAATTTTTGATTTTGGTCTCTGTAAATTTTTTTTGTCTATGTAATTCTTTTTTTTGTTTGAGTCCCTTTATCTCATTTTTTTGTTTGGTCAAAAATAAAAATTTTGTGAAAAAGAAAATAAAGAAGTTAACTAACTTCTTAAAAAAAGAGAAAAAAAAAAGAATAAGAATGAAAAAGACCATTTCTAGTACCAATAGAACAAAGCGAGGAGTTGTATGAAGATGAATTTAAAAAAATAAGGAAAACTATGTACCTAACTCCAAAGGTGTAAGTCTACAATCCAAATTATCCTAAGTTGGCATAAGCCTCATTACAACCCAAAAAGACCTAAAAAAGTGTTTTTTTAAACGACTTTGATTTATTTCTTTAGAAACTTTTTTAATTCAATATAAAATACTCTTGTATGTTGATTGAGAGATTATCTTGTCATTACGAGAGAAATCATAGTAAGATGAGAGACAGATTGAGTATTGTTATAGTGGATAGACTTTTCCAAATTTTCTTGATCAAATTTGGGACCAGAAGTGATGATCAGGTGCTAAAAATTTTAAAAGTGATGTCCATTGGTTATAGTTAGTATGTTATTTTCTATTGAAATGTGTAGTGGCAAGTAAGTTACTTGAGAACAAGCAACATATTAAGTTTGGGATTGTGATGACACTTTGTCATTACATATTTTTGACAAGAATTTGGAGCAATTTTCAGTCAAATATGGAATCAATATGAAGCAAAAGGGCCAAAGAAGCCCTTAGAATGAACAATCATGAAGAAAATATGGACTTAGTGAAAGGTGGTGAAAAAAGGCACAAAAGGACGAAAAAACTACTGGTTTCTCGCGCACTATCGCGCCTCATCGTGGGCATGATACAAAGGTATCGCATGCGTGATAAAAGGTATTGTGGGTGCTATGAGCCTTTAATTTAGACTTTTTATGACGCATCTCAAATGCGTTTTAGTGGCTATAAAGGAAAACTTTTGTACTTTTACAAGGGTTATGCGATTTTGACTACAAGTGACAGCAAAAGGTACTAGGAGGATGATTTTTGGAGCATTGGAAGCCATTAGAGACCAAAATTTTCAAGGATTTCACATGCTATCTTCATCTTACTTTTTGGTATTTCTTTGTATCAATATCAATAACTAAACTCTTATACATTAGGTTTTGTTTGTGAACCACTTCCTAGAGGGTTAATTAGAGTTTTCCAATTTTTTTACCTCTTAAAAGTGCACCACCATAAATCAAAAGTAGTCTTAAGAAAAACTCCCCGTTTCAAGGAAACGACAAACACAATGTCGTAAATCCCTCTCTATGAATCATTTGACACACGAGTTGGTTTAAACTATAGGGTTGATAAATTCGTTATAGAACTATCACTGAAAACTACTAAGAGGTTAAATGATCATCACAGGTCAGCATGAATGTTTATAAGTATCCTCAATCAACGTTGCTTTGATCTCGTCCATCAAAGTACACCAACAATGAACATACTTGGATCACAAACATCAATATCATCATATTCCATAAGGAACATCATGTATACTTAAAGGTATACATCTTTCTTTTCACAACTTCATTTAATATGCATTAAGGCTTCATTAAAAGCTACGAAGCATCTCTACAAAATAAATTAGGTTTTTACCTTTGGTACACAAATCATTTTGGGTCCTTGTGTGTTAGTAACTCTAAGAGATATAGGGTTACTACCTTTAGACCTTCTTAGTTTATCATAAAAAAGGACTCTATGTAGCCAAGCTTATCACAATTGGAGCATATATAAATAGAGAGATTCAATTTCTTCCTATTAAAGCATTTACTATGTAATCTATTATATTTAAAGCCAAATTCAGTTTTATTCAAGAAAGACCTTTGATTTGATATAATCAAATCTAGGTTTTCTTTTCCCTTGGTAAATTTACTTAGAGTTTAATGCATATATTGTCGTTCCTTTTTTATCGAGACATGAGTCTCACATTTACTAGCTTGGTTTCTAAGAATAGCTATTTCACATCTTAGCATTTCATTGCTATTTTTTAGAAGCTCGACGTAGTCTTTAAGATCTAATTTACGTTTTTCAATCTTATCATATTCCTCGATTAACTTAGCATTTAACCTAAAGAGTTGCTTGTATGATAATATTTATATCTCATATTCATCTTCTTCATGATAAACTTTCAAGAAAACATGTTCATCTTCTTCGGTGGAAGAAGGTTCTTTGAAGATTCTACTTGACGTTGAGTCTCTGAAGATATTGCTCGTTGAGACTTATTTCTCATTTACTATTTTGAAGACTCCATTGAATAAAACTTATTCTTCTTCATATTATCTTCTTGATGAAGTTTCTCCGTTGGACATTAAATCTTCTGAAGATTATTTGTTCACCAATATTCTTCTTTGGCTAAATACCTTTTTGTCCCTTATCTTGTACTTGGGGTCCATTTTGGTCCCTTAACTTTAAAAAGGACCATTTGAGTTCTTTAAATATACAAATATAACCAAGTTAGCCCTTTTCCGTTCAAATGGAACTAGCGATGTCGATTTGCACTCGCCTGGCACGTGATATGTAATATTAAACTTGACCAATTTAGCGATGGAAAAATCGATCACTAAAATATTTTTTGGGTTTTTGATATAATATCCATCTTCTTTGTTATATCATCTTCATCTTTATTTTCTGGATACATAACTAAAGCATGAATTTTTTAAAAACTAATTTTTTTCATTGGTACTTGATTAAAACAATACCCATATTATGGGTTCATGCAATCATCATACGACGAAACCCATTTAAAAAAATTAAATTTGTAAAATAAAACCCATTGGTACTTGATTAAAGTTTTGTTGTTTAATGAAATTTCTATTTTTGAAAGGGTCTGCACCCCAAAGAGGATGTTGAAAAAAGTTGGCTCTTTCTCAAAATATCACATTCCTGTTACTCGTGTTACTTTTTGCAGTGTGTCCAATCTTGACGCGTGTGTTGATGTTTGTGCTCACACTGTTTGTGTTGAGTTCTAAATGCTTCTTTTTGTTTCCTGAATATGGACTTATTAAGATTAGAAATATGTGAAATAAAAAGTAACATATATAATCTACATGTATCTTATATTTCAAAAACACGTGGATCTCAATATGTCAACAACAAAACAAATAATTGAGATATCTAGCATTGTGGAAAATAATTAAGGGTCTGTGTTTATTTTTGTGCTTGGGCAAGAACTTGAATGAAGAAATGGACATAAATCAATGACCAAGGTGAAGGAGAAGGGCGATCCAAAACGCAGCGGAATTTAAAATTTTCTCCTTTAGTGATCCTTACGAATGGGCATGATCAGTGATAGAATCGTTACCTCTTGTGACGATTGAAACCTTTGATGCAGATCTACGGAGCGATCACGAACGTTGAACGATGACAACGCCTCTACTCAGTCCACACGAACGGATTCCTTCAATCTCAGTGCTAGCTACTACGAATGAAGGCTTTGTGTGTGTGTGTGTGTGTGTGTGTGTGTGTGTGTGTGTGTGTGTGTGTGAGAGAGAGAGAGAGAGAGAGAGAGAGAGAGAGAGAGAGAACGAAATTGCAACTTTTTTTAATGCTTCTACACAAGGGTTCTATTTATAGAACCACTTGTATGGGCTGTAAGCTAAAAAGCCCACTCAAGTGTACATGGCCCATATCTTATAATATACCAAAATCACTTAAGCGCGTGGTACCTTACCATATTTCGTATTCTACTTAAGTACATCGTACCTTACGATGTTCTATAATTCACTTAAGGGCACTATACATTACGGTATTCCCTAGTTACTCTATCTCTCATCAATCCGTCCTTTGTGTGTGACCCTATAGGTTTTCGCGACATTGGCAATTATATTAAATCACGCATTTAACATAATAAACAGTGAGCGGTATCTAGCAACACATCACTGCTACCCAAGACACGAAAATGTCATGTGATCTGACAAATCCTTCTATGATAATATTTATGTGTACAATTATCCTTTTTCCCTTATGTCTATATTGAACACAAGGCATAGACCGTGTCATCCTTGTCCAGTTCAATATTGGGCCCATAGACATTTATCCTATTACGCAGGATGGGAAAATTCCATCTAGGTCACTGTTGGTGTAAGCCCTAGAGGCCAATACTTTTTGGTACTTGTATCGAATTATTTATTAATAATAAAAGGCATTTTCTTTATTATGGTTGATTAATAAAGTCCCTAGAATAGATATTCTGTTTAATGTATTAAGTGTGACTTAATCATGAGAACACATTAAACATAAGGGCACTATTCTTAAAGTATCCATAGTCGAGCTTTAGTGTGAAGTGGGATAACATTAAAGCATTAAGACTATTATGTTTGTAGACTGATGATCACATCTCATGGATCATGGATAAAGAGTTATCAAGTCTTAAACATAGGTATGAATGTTAGGAGTAATATTTATACCGGATTGACCCGCTATGAGAATACTATATAGAAAGTTATGCAAAGTGTCATAAGTTATTCTCATGGTGATAATGGTGTATACCAATCTTCGACCTGAAACCACTATGAAGCCTAGATGTGGAGTCGAGTGCTTTATTGCTGATCCAACATTGTCTGTAACTGGATAACCATAAAGACAGTTGATGGGTACTCCACGAAGCATGCTGAGGGACATGAGTGACCTAGATGGAATTTTCCCATCCTGCATAACAGGATAAATGTCTATGGGCCCAATATTGAATTGAACAAGGATGACACGGTCTATGCCTTGTGTTCAATATAGACATAAGGGCAAAGGGTAATTATACACATAAGTATTATCACAGAAGGAATTGTCAGATCACATGACATTTTCGTGTCTTGGGTAGCAGTGATGTGTTGCTAGATACCGCTCACTGTTTATTATGTTAAATACGTGATTTAATATAATTGCCAACGTCACGAAAACCTACAGGGTCACACACAAAGGACGGATTGATGAGAGGTAGAGTAACTAAGGAATACCGTAAGGTACGGTGCCCTTAAGTGAATTATAGAACATCGTAAGGTACGGTGTACTTGAGTAGAACACGAAATATGGTAAAGTACCATGGGCTAAGTGATTTTGGGCATATTATAAGATATGGGCCAAAATACACTTAAGTGGGCCTTTTAGCTTGAAGCCCACACAAGTGGTTCTATAAATAGAACCCTTGTGCAGAAGCATTGGTTGCGGTTGCATTATTTTCGTTTTCTCTCTCTCTCTCTCTCTCTCTCTCTCTCTCTCTCTCTCTCTCTCTCACTCAAAGCCTTCACTTGTACCAGCTAGCACTGTGATTGAAGGAATCCGTTCGTGTGGACTGAGTAGAGACGTTGTCATCGTTCAACGTTCGTGATCGCTCAGTGGATCTGCATCAAAGGTTTTGATCATCACAAGAGATCTGAACCAAAGGTTTCAATCGTCACAAGAGGTAAATATTCTATCACTGATCATGACCATTCGTAAGGATCTCTAAAGGAGAAAATTTTAATTTCCGCTGCGTTTTGGATCGCAATTCTCCTTCAATCACTCATGTCCCTTAGCATGCTTCGTGGAGTACCCATCAATTGTCTTTATGGTCATCCAATTACGGACAACGTTTGATCAGCAATAAGGCACTCGACTCTACATCTAGGATCCATAGTGGTTTCAGGTCGAAGGGTGGTATACACCATTATGACCATGAGAATAACTTATGACACTTTGCATAACATTCTATATAGTATTCTCATAGCGGGTCAATCCAGTATAAATATTACTCTTAATATTCATACCTATGTTTAAGACTTGATAACTCCTTATCCATGATCCATGAGATGTGATCATCAGTCTATATACATAATAGTCTTAATGCTTTAATGTTATCCCACTTCACAATAAAGCTTGACTACGGATACTTTAAGAATAGTGTCCTTATGTTTAATATGATCTCATGATTAAGTCACACTTGATACATTAAACGGACTATCTATTCTAGGGACTTTATTAAACAAATATAATAAAGAAAAAGCCTTTTATTATTAATAAATAATTCGATACAAGTACCAAAAGTATTGGCCTCTAGGGCTTACACCAACAATCTCCCACTAGAAATAGAGCCAATCAGGCATATACCTAATGCCCATAGATCTAGTATGGCCATCATGCTTTTACTGTGCAAGAGGCTTTGTCAGTGGGTCAGTAATATTGTCAAGTGTTGGTACTCTACATATTTTCACATCTCCTCTATCTATTATCTCTCGAATGAGGTGATAACGCCTAAGTATGTGTTTGGATCGTTGGTGAGATCTAGGCTCCTTAGCTTGTGCGATAGCACCATTGTTATCACAATAGAGACCAATGGGATCCACAATGCTAGGAACTATGCCAAGTTCACTAATGAACTTTTTGATTCAAACAACTTCCTTTGTTGCACTTGAGGCAACAATATACTCGGCCTCGGTTGTAGAATCAGCAAATGTATCTTGCTTTGAACTTTTCCAGCTCACAGCGCCACCGTTTAAGCAAAACACATAACCATATTGCGATCTAAAGTCATCCTTATCTGCCTGGAAGCTAGCATCGGTGTATCCAATTACAACCAACTCTTCATGACCTCCATATATCAAGAATGAGTCCTTAGTCCTTCTCAAATACTTAAGGATATTCTTGACAGCTACTCAATGGGCGTCACCAGGATCAAATTGGTACATACTCGTTGCACTTAAAGCATACGAGACATCTGGTCGAGTACATAACATGGCATACATGATAGATCCTATTGCATATGCATATGGAATCTTATTCATGCGATCCCTTTCTTCCTTAATTGAAGGGGATTGTGTTTTTATAGACACAGGCCATGTTGCATAGGTATGAATCCTTTCTTGGAATCATGCATATTAAAGCGTCTCAGCACTTTGTCTATGTACGTACCCTGACTTAGGCCAAGAAGTTTTTGTGATCTATCTCTATAGGTTCTGATTCATAATATCTAGGCTGCTTCACCTAGGTCCTTCATAGAAAAGCATTTCCCCAACCAAGACTTTACTTGTTGCAGGGTAGGGACATCGTTTCCAATGAGTAATATGTCATCTACATATAATACCAAGAAAACGATCATGCTCCCACTAACCTTCTTATAGACATAAGGCTCATCTTCGTTCTTGATGAATCCATATTGTTTTACCGTTTCATCAAAATGAAGATTCCAGCTTCTGGAAGCTTGCTTCAATCCATAGATTGATCTTTGTAACTTACATATCTTTTGGGCTTCTTCTAGTATGTCAAATCCTTCAGGCTGTGTCGTGTACACATCCTCAAGAAGATTCCCATTAAGGAAAGCAGTTTTGACATCCATCTGCCATATTTCATAATCATGATATGCAGCGATAGCAAGTAAAATCCGAACAGATTTAAGCATTGCAACTGGTGAAAAGGTATCATCATAATCAACCCCATGAATTTGTTTATATCCTTTTGCAACCAGTCTTGCCTTATAGGTATGTACCTTACCATCCATGTCAGTCTTCTTTTTGAAGACCCACTTGCATCCTATAGGGTTAACTCCTACAAGAGGCTCTACCAAGGTCCAAACTTGGTTTGTGTACATGGAACCCATTTCAGATTTCATGGCTTCTAGCCACTTCTCAGACTCAGGACCAGTTATGGCCTCTTGGTAGGTCATAGGCTCATCTTGATCCATGAGTAATACATCACCTTGATCAGTTATGAGATATCCATATCTCTCAGGTATGTGACGTATCCTGCTTGACCTACGCTGGTCTTGTTCTACTTGAGCAGGTTGCTCTTCCACAACTACTTGTGTTTCCTGCTCTAATTCCTCCATAGGTGTATCGATGCTTTGTGATTCTTGAATTTCTTCAAGCTCTACTTTCCTCCCACTGATTCCTTTGGAAATAAAATCCTTTTCTAGGAAAACTCCAGTTTAAGCAACAAACACTTTGCCCTCAGAAGGATTATAGAAGTAATACCCTTTTGTTTCTTTAGGATACCCCACAAATAAGCATTTGTCAGATTTGGGCTCAAGCTTAGTTGAAATTTGTCGTTTCACATAAACTTCGCAACCCCAAATCTTCATGTAAGACATATGTGGTTTCTTACCACTCCATATCTCATATGGTGTCTTCTCAACCTTTTTGGATGGAACACGGTTAAGTGTGTAAGTGTTAGATACCCAAAAGTGCTTATTTGAGCTATCAAATATGGGCATCTTTCACTCCATTTCTTGGCTAAAGTGCTCGAAACCACCTTTGTTTTAGATGAATTGCAATACAATGATAAACGATCTTGGTACCTTTGATTTGTGTGTTATTGTGTAGGAATTAGGCATGAAATAATAGAAAATGAAGCCACAAGAAAGTTGGCAAAGGGACCAAAAAAGGGATGCATTCATCAGCTTTCTCGCTAGGCGAGGGCTGTGGCGAAGAGCTCGCTAGGCGAGCACCCAGCGAAGAGCTCCAGTATTTTACAGTAGCAAACATCAACAAACTCGCTAGACGAGCAGCCAGCGAAGGGTGTAGCGAACACGTCCAGACTTAGCCAAAAGCGCAACCAGCACTCACTCGCTAGGCGAGCCATTAGCGAGCTCCCAGCGAGCAATTCCAGTAGCAAAACCTCCTAAGCTCGCTGGAGCGAAGGGTGAAGCGTGTGCTTCGTCTAGCGAAGGTTTTGTTCGCCTAGCGAACATACCAATCTAGCAAAGGATATTTCTCTGGGCGCAGGTGCCTCAGGTGCCTCATTTTGGGGCTCGCTAGGCGAGCCATTCTGCTTGCCTAGCGAGCATGACAGCTCAGTAGCAGCACTATAAGTAGCAAGGGCTACTTTTTGGAGCCATACTTTTACACCTCCATACTTTTGTACTTTTTAGATATTTTTCCAGCATTGCTCTAGAGATACTTTATGACCTAGAAATCATTTATCTTCATCTCTTAACAATCTTTCACAAAAAGAAGGTGGATTCCCATCCAATCTCGATTATTCGACTCAGATGTTGATCAACCTTCTTCCGAAACTTGTTGACCAAGCTACCATGAAAATGAGTAGCTAAGTTCTTCATTTTGTCAAGGTTAGATGTAGATGATCATTAGCTTTGTGTGTAAATGGGATGATCTTCATTTGTAAACTCTTTAATGGTGAATATATGGTGAAAACTTTGTTCTTATTGAAAACTCTTTGTGTTGGTTTATGATCGAGAGATGTTTACCAACTCTTTACCTAGGTTTTCATCCAATCTTGTTTGTTAGCTAGAGATAGTAATGAATGATTTTGTTCACCATAAGGTTGAACCAAAAAGTTATCATTTTGATAGATTGTGTTAGAGATAAACAATGGATCAAAATGGGAAAACTCACAATGTGTGTTAGAGATAAACACATTGGGAGGACTTTGTGAAATAGTTTATCATCTAAAGGAGTTTATAAGTTTTGTTGATCAAACATATACATGAAAAGTGATCGTCGAACCCTAACTTTGGCAATATTTCTCAAATATTAAAACCAAATCTTTTACCGCATTTTATTACACTTTTATGCAAGATACGGTGACTAAACCCAAAAACCCCCTTGTTACTACGAGTTAAGAATTGAAACAACTGTCGAAAGGCGGCGATATCTCACAATCCCTATGGAGACGATAACAAAAACCCGACACTAAAAACACATTCAACAAAATGACGCCGTTGCTGGGGATTGTGAATTGATATTGCGAGCATCACAATAGTTGCTTAATTTTTAGCTTTCGAATTTTTGACTTGTGCTCGTAATTTGTTTGGTTTAGTGTGCAGCTTTCGTTTTATGCGAGGGCAAATTCCTGTGGATGAACTTCTTTTTGATCCCGAGATCGAAAGAACCGCAAGGAGGCCGAATAGCAGAACGAGACGAAGGAGGCAACAAGCTAGACAGCGACAAGAACAAGGAGAAAGTTCTTCTACCACACATCCACCACCGTTCATACCTATCATGGAACCACCACCACCGCCCATTTCCACTTCATGTGTAAACAGTCCAAGGAATACTGCTCAGTTTGCCAACCACACGGGAAGGCAAGCCGAGATGAAAACGGGAACTCTTAATTTACTCTATGGAAGTCCATTCACCGGAATGGACCATGAAAATCCCTTTGCTTTTCTCACCAAATTTTACGAGATAGCATTGGCGGCCAGAGTTGATCAAGCTCAAGAGCTACCGTTGTTCAGAAGATTATTTCCCCACGCTTTGCTCGGCAAAGCAAAAGATTGGTACTTAGATCAAACACCAGCCGTCATGACAGATTGGAACGTGTTGGAAGAGAAGTTCATGGAAAGATTTTTCTCCCACAACCGGTTCATGGAATCCAAGACGGCCATCTCAGTGTTTTCACAAGGAACCAACGAATCATTAAATGAGGCGTGGGAAAGATTCAAATCCATGCTTCGGAAGTGTAAAGGGCATGGTTTTGATGAATTGACTCAAATCCATATTTTCAAAAATGGACTTCAACCAAACTGCAAGACTTTGTTGGATGCTACCTCGGGTGGTTCTTTATTGTCTAAAAACGCCGAAGAAGCTACAGATATCATAAATCGAATGGCTCTAAATGATCTCCAAAGCCAAAGTAGAGGCAACTCTTTGAAGAAGCCGGGAGTGCTTGAACTTGGGACGAACGATGCCATCCTTGCCCAAAACAAACTCATTTCACAACAAGTGGAACTCTTAACGCAGCAAATAAAAGAGTTGAGAGAACCTTCAAAAGTTAAACAAATAGCTTGTTGTGAGCTTTGCAAAGGTGAACATGACACCGGATTTTGTCCACCTCCCGGGTTCGAAGAAGTAAACTACATGGCGAACCAACGAGACTACCAACCGAGACAACAACAACAACAACAACCTTATCAACCACATCCTCAAAATCAACAACAACACTTCCAAGGGAATCAAGGGTTCCAACCTAGGAGTAACTATTACCATAACCAAGGTTATGGGGGTGGTTCTTCTAGCCGTCAAAACCCTCCCCAAAATCCTTATCAACCTCAACAACCACCGGTCGTAACTTCAAAATTAGAAGAGACATTGACACAATTTATGCAAATGTCAATGGCTAATCAAAAGAGCAACGATGCGGAAATTAAAAATCTCGAGACTCAAGTTGGACAACTTGCTAAGCAACTAGCGGAACAACAACCCAGTCCTTCTTTTTCGGTGAACACGCAAACAAATCCTAAGGAGCATTGTAAAGCGATCACGACGAGAAGTGGGAGGGAGTTGATTAGTGAGAATAAAAAAAGAGATGAGAGTGAACAAAGAGAGGAAAAGAAAAAAAATGAGGAGGAAATATTGGAGGAAAATATTGATGGTGAAGTGGGGGAGTGGAGTGAGGAGGAAGAAGAAAAGAACGAAAAGAATGGTGAAGTTGAAAAGAAAGAAAGTGTGGAAATTGAGAAAAATACGAGTGATGAAGTAATGATGGAGGAAGTGAAAAAGAAAAGAGCGAGAAGTTCTAGAGTTGCTAAAGGAAAGGAGGTAGTGAGCGCTACTCCAATCCAAAACCTTCCTTATTCACATGCTCCATCAAAAAGGGAGAATGAACGGCATTACGCCCGGTTCATGGATATTTTTTAAACAACTGTAAATCAACATTCCGTTTGCCGAAGCATTGGAGCAAATGCCCAAGTATGCCAAATTCATGAAGGACATACTTACAAAAAAGCGGAGGTATACGGAACCGGAGACCATTGTCCTAGATGCGAGTTGTAGTGCAATAATTCAAAGGACGCTTCCGAAAAAAGAGGTTGATCCGGGACGAGTTACTTTGCCGGTTAAAATTGGTGATATCTATGTCGGAAAAGGACTAATTGATTTGGGGTCAAGCATTAATCTTATACCATTGTCTATTGTAAAGAGGCTTGGCAACATTGAAATTAAGTCCATCCGGATGACATTGCAATTGGCCGATAAGTCGACTACCCATCCTCATGGCGTAGCCCAAGATGTTTTGGTTAAAGTCGACAAATTCTTTTTCCCGGTCGATTTTATTGTTATTGATATGGAAGAGGATGATGATGCTCCGCTCATTCTGGGCCGACCGTTCATGAAAACCACGCGCATGATGATAGACGTTGACGACGGTTTGATGAAGGTGAGAGTCCAAAATGAAGAAGTTACTTTCGATCTATTCGAAGCAATGAAGCATTCAAAAGATAGAAGTGATAGCTTTCGCATCGATGTGATCGAAGAGGCAATTGTGGAGGTTTCTAAGCATATTCATGAGATATCTCCTATGGAGTTAGCTCTTGATGACTCATTTGAAGTTTTCACAGTTAAAGAAGAGCAAGCTCTTGATGAATGCTTAAGGGAACTTGATGGTTTAAACGAACTACAACCGTGGGAAGTTGAGGAGGAAGACTTGAAGAAGGAGGTTAATGACGAAAAAGCGCCTATTGAATTGAAAATGTTACCTTCTACTTTGAAGTATGTATTCCTAGATGAGACCGAAGCAAAGCCGGTCATCATAAGCAACCTTTTGTCAAATGATGAAGAAGCCCGTTTGATCAATGTGCTAAAAAAAATCAAGAAGCCATGGGTTGGACTCTTTCCGATCTAAAAGGAATTAGTCCTTCCTATTGCATGCACAAGATCTTAATGGAAGAGGATTTTAAGCCGGTAGCTCAACCACAACGCCGCTTAAATCCTACTATGAAGGAGGTTGTTAGAAAGGAAGTTGTCAAGTTGTTGGATGCGGGAATGATTTACCCGATTTTGGATAGTCCATGGGTTAGTCCTGTGCATGTGGTTCCGAAGAAAGGTGGAATTACCGTGATCCGAAATGACAAGGATGAGTTGATCCCTACTAAAGTTGCAACGGGGTGGCGAATGTGTATTGATTATAGGCGGTTGAATACCGCAACTCGAAAAGATCATTTCCCACTCCCGTTCATGGATCAAATGCTCGAAAGACTCTCGGGGCAACAATACTATTGTTTCTTGGATGGCTATTCCGGGTATAACCAAATTGCGATTGACCCGGCCGATCATGAAAAGACGGCTTTCACATGTCCGTTTGAAATTTTCGCATACCGAAAAATGCCCTTTGGGTTGTGCAATGCACCGACGACTTTCCAAAGATGTGTGCAAGCCATTTTTGCCGACCTTATCGAGAAAACAATGGAAGTCTTCATGGATGACTTCTCGATATTTGGTGGTTCCTTTAGTTTAGGCTTGGCAAACTTGAAAACGGTGCTTGAAAGATGTGTGAAGACCAATCTTGTGCTTAATTGGGAGAAGTGCCACTTCATGGTGACTGAGGGGATAGTGCTTGGCCATAAAGTCTCTTCAAGAGGGCTTGAAGTTGATCGTGCTAAGGTTGAAGTGATTGAAAAGTTACCTCCTCCGATGAATGTGAAGGGAATCCGAAGCTTTTTGGGGCACGCCGGGTTCTATCGGCGCTTTATCAAAGACTTCTCAAAGGTAGCTAAGCCTTTGAGTAATTTGCTAGCTAAGGACCAGGTATTTCTCTTAACCGATGAATGTTTGCAAGCTTTTGAGACTTTGAAAGAAAAATTGGTTACCGCTCCAATTATAGTCGCTCCAAATTGGAATTTAAATTTTGAGCTAATGTGTGATGCGAGCGACTATGCAATCGGAGCGGTATTAGGCCAAAGAAAAGAGAAAAATTTTCATGCGATACATTACGCAAGTAAAGTTCTTAATGAGGCTCAAATTAACTATGCCACCACTGAAAAAGAATTACTTGTGATAGTGTATGCGCTTGAAAAGTTTAGGTCTTATCTTATAGGGTCTAAAGTCGTAGTGTATACCGACCACTCGGCGATTAAATATTTGCTCACCAAACTGGATTCGAAGCAAAGGCTCATCCGTTGGATCCTCTTGTTACAAGAATTTGATGTTGAAATCAAAGACAAGAAAGGATCGGAAAATTTGGTGGCGGATCATTTATCTCGCTTAGTTAATGTGGAGGTTACCGCTTCGGAGAAGGAAATCCGGGAAGAGTTTCCTGATGAAAAAATTTTCAAAATTCAAGTTAGGTCGTGGTTTGTAGACTTTGCGAACCACAAGGCTAGTGGTTTTGTGCCTCCCGACCTAACTTCGAACCAAAAAAGGAAGTTTCTTTCGGATGCCAAGTATTACGTATGGGATGACCCGTACTTGTTTAAGTTGGGTAGTGATAACCTTTTAAGGAGATGCGTTACTGGCGATGAAGCGCAGAGCATCCTTTGGCATTGTCACAACCCGCCTTACGGCGGACACTATAATGGGGTGAGAACGGCCACTAAAATCCTTCAGTCAGGATTTTATTGGCCCACTATTTTCAAAGACGCACATGCCCATGCGCAAAGTTGTGATAGTTGCCAGAGAAGCAGTGGGATTGGTAAGAGAGACGAGATGCCTCTCCAAAACATCCAAGAGGTCGAAGTATTTGATTGTTGGGGCATCGATTTTGTAGGACCATTCCCACCCTCTTATGGTAACGAGTATATGCTTGTCGCAGTTGATTACATTTCTAAGTGAGTTGAGGCGATTGCCTCACCTCGGGCGGATGCGAAAACGGTAATAAATTTTTTGAAGAAAAACATATTTTCCCGTTTCGGAACCCCCCGAGTGTTGATAAGTGATGGAGGGTCACACTTTTGTAATGCACCGTTGGAAAGCATTTTAAAACATTACGGTGTATCACACAGAGTGGCAACTCCGTATCACCCACAGGCTAATGGGCAAGCCGAGGTCTCTAATCGTGAGATTAAGAGAATTCTCGAAAAAACTGTGTCAAATTCAAAAAAAGAGTGGTCACAAAAATTGGATGAAGCGTTATGGGCATACCGTACCGCCTTTAAAGCTCCAATTGGGCTCACTCCTTTTCAATTGGTGTTTGGTAAAACTTGCCATTTACCGGTCGAATTGGAGCACAAAGCCTCGTGGGCTCTGAAATTTTTAAATTTTGAAAAGGATTTGGCCGGTGAGAAAAGGAAGGTGCAACTGCTCGAGTTGGAAGAGATGCGCAATGCCGCATATCACTCAAGTTGGTTGTACAAAGAAAAGGTAAAAAAATATCATGACAAAAAGCTTCGAAAGAAAGAATTTGTGCCCGGACAGTTGGTCCTATTGTTCAATTCCAGGTTGAAGTTATTCCCTGAAAAGTTGAAATCAAAATGGTCCGGGCCATTTCGGGTCAAAGAAGTGAAGGAGTACGGAGCTATTGTCATTGAGGACATGGAAAAGAAGGACAGTTGGACCGTTAATGGCCAACGTTTGAAGGTTTATCTCGGCGGTCATGTGGATCGCGAGAGCTGTGCTATCTCTTTGGATGCTCCTCTGTGAGCATCGCATCGTCGAGCTTATCCGACGTTAAACAAGCGCTTGTTGGGAGGCACCCCAACATTGTAAGTATTTACAGTTTTTCTGTGGTGTCGTAATGGGATTCCAATTGTTAAACCTTGCTGAATGTACCAGGAATGCTATTTTTGAAAAATCAAATGCTGTCATGCTCGCTAGATGCTCGCTAGGCGAAGCAGTAGCGAGTGGATTCGCTAGCTGCTCGCTAGGCGAAGCAGCAGCGAGCACTGCGTGGTAGCACTCATTTAATTCTCAACAGGCCAATCTTTTGGGCCCAAGTGCAATTTTTCTTTTTATAAACTCTGAACTGAAGCACTCATAAACAACTCTCACAAACACTCTCTCACTTTTCATCTCACTCAAACCCTAAACGGTTACATCGCATTGCAAACCTCACTGTGCACTTCAAATTCAATCAATCTCTTTCACTAAGGTTTGCCCTAATTTCATTTCTTTATGTTTTAACATTGTAAATTTCTGATGTATATGTCATTTAGGGTGAATTTGGGGGAATGGGTACATTAGGCTTTGCATGTGGATATAGATTTGCATGTACATTAGAACAATGCCTTTCTTTATAAATCATTTTGTTCTGAAATAGATACCATGAGACCTTGGGTTTTGCCAAAATTCCAGTGTAAATATTGCAGAACCCAAAAACCCGTAAGATTCGCTAGTAACTCGCTAGGCGAATCAGTGGCGAGCATTCGCTGCCACTTCGCTAGGCGAACCTGTAGCGAAGCTTCGCTAGGTTCTCGCTAGGCGAAGCAGCAACGACCATGACAGTAGTTGGAATTCTGTGTTGCTTTCTAATCTGTTTTGTGTCATGTTGTTTCCTCTCTATGTCTGTGCAGATGGAATCCAGGTCCGGAGCTTCGAAAAGGAGAAAGGGCGGGAACACTTCCCGTCCTGTACCAATACAATTCGACACCGACAAATTTGTCGGGCCAAAGCAAGCCGCAAGATATATTGCTTTGGAAAAGCGAAAGATTTTGCCGAAAAAGAGATTTTTAATCAACCCTGAAGGCACGAACCGAACATTCGCCGGGTTGATTAACAGCAAAAAGTGGGATCGGTTAATATCCCCCCTGGAGCATTACGATATCGCAACAGTGCGTGAGTTCTACGCGAACGCACTTCCGAACGACGACGAGCCATTCACATGGACGTCTAGAGTGTCCGGCCGTCCTGTTGCGTTCGATCGGGATGCAATTAACCGTGTCCTGGGTGAACCGCTCCATCTGGGAGCCGAGGAGAGAGACACCTACCACCAAGATTTAAGGCTTCACCGGGATACTGATGCGATTTCTGCTGCCCTGCTTTTGAAAGGGAAATCAGTTGAGCTGAACCCATCTGGGGTTCCCATGAGATACCATAGGGAGGACATGATTCCCTTGGCTCAACTGATCCTTTTGTTGGTTCTTACAAACATCAAACCCAAGTCTCATACTTCTACCGTGCCGATCCCAGTGGCACACTTGGTACACAGCATCCTCACGAACATCCAGATTGATGTGGCGAGGATTATTGCTTTGGAGCTAAAGTCCGTGATTGAAAGCGGGCTAAAGTCGGGGGCACGAGTGAATTGTCCCCTGGCTTTCCCTTGCCTAATCATGGCTTTGTGCCAGCAAGCGAGGGTGAGGCTACCCTCTAAGGGTCAAGTAAGGATCCCGCCGGCCATTGATGATCGATACGTGGCCAAGTATTGCAAACCGAAGAATGTAAGAAGTAGTTCAGCTGCTGAGGTTACCGGGGCTTCTGATGGTCCTGGTACTTCTACTCTAGGATCCGATCCTTTCCAGCAGGCTGTCTGCAACTACAACTGGGACTGGATGGCGCCAACTCAGCGCGCCATGCTCGATATGCACGATTCTATGCAGCTGTTACAGTTGCAGATGCGCGACCCCTCCGGAGAGCATTCTATGATGACACGTGAGCAGTTTCTGCAGCACGCTAGCTGACCTGTGGACAGGCCTGTGTTTGGAGAGGGGGCGGGTGTTGGTGCTTCTTCTGGTGTTGCTGCTGCTGATGATGATGATGATGATGAGGCTACCGGTTCTGAAGCCGGTAGTGATGAGGGTTATGAGTCCTTGGAGGGCTAAGTTTATTTTATTTTTCATATTATGTTTTATTTCTATTGTATTTTCAGATTTGTGTATTTTGATTTTGGTTATGTACTTTTGGGGTGTTTTGTCCCCCATGAACAATTTTAAATTTTGAAGTAATGTTATTATTTATGTTTTAAATTTCTTCTGTTTTAATAAATTTTTGGTTGGTTGAGTGTCAAACCTTCTAGATTGGTTGCTCCTCAAAGAAGTATCCAATGAAGGTGCATATGAAGGTGCATCCGAGCTTGGATGGCAATGATAAAAATAAACAAGTGAATAATGCTAAGGTACATGGTTACCTCCGGCTAGAATTTTAGAATGCATTAAGAACTTTACTCTTTTTTTTGTAATTGAATATTGTCTTTTTGCAACATAATTGAATGAATGTTTCATCTAGGACTTAAAACCACAAATTGTGAGGAAACCTCCATTGTACACTTAAATGCTGGATTCTAATAAGCTTTGTTGATTCATTTGATTCATGCTTTGTCTTTTATTATTGTGAATATGTGGAAGCAATTAGAAATGATCAAGGCACTTGTTTTCTATCGAGCACAACCAGTTCCAAATGCAACTTACCTGTGAGCAGAGAGAGTATTCGTCAACCCCTTTGAGCTTAAACAGTTGAATCTCAACTTGAAATAAAGCGAGATTTCAAAAATCTTTTTTCTTGAAACCCGGAAAATTTTGATAATTGTTCTTTTGCCGTAAAAAGTCAAGAGCATTCACTTAGGGTGAGTAAGAAATAAGTTGGGGAGAACGAAAATGAGAATCGGTAAGTGCCACAACTCTTGAAAAATCAAGCAAGCATAAGAAAAATATATATATAAAATATAGAAAAGAGAAACATCTGTTTTGTAAATATGATGTGAAAGAAAAAAAAATATAAAAAAATAGAGAAAATGAAAATGAATGCTTGCTTGGAAGAAAAATAGTGAAAAATAAAAAGTGCTTATTTGTGAAATAAGAAATTTGAAGGTTTCAAATGAGAAATAAATGGAACGAAGTTGAGATGTGTGAATATGTACAGTGAATGTCTCTTTTGCATCGGCAATTTCGTTTTCAATGGCCTTAGAAATGACCCTTGTTTGTTAACCTAACCAAGCTTCAACCGAAAAGTCCTTAGTGATCTTCGTGCTTCCACATTACCATTTATAATTGTTAGACATTGTATGAATTGAATTGATTTCTTCATTGTTATTGGAGAGTGAGATTATTCCCGCGGTTGCAAACGCGTAATTTCTTCAATCCTTATTCGAAGAGGAGAGATAGGGTGATTCATTCAAGATAATATTGTTGTGGATAGATACATATTTCGCATTGCTACTAAGTTTTAGTTCTTGTGTATTATTTTATTCAAACCGTTGGAAATTTGTATCTGCTGATTCGCTTGTGTTTGAGCCGTTTTATCCGATTTCGGAGAAACCTTTTTCTTAATGCAAATCCTCTTGTCCTTCAAGAGGCATACTTTGCTTGAGGACAAGCAAGAATCTAGTTGGAGAGAGTTGTTAGATACCCAAAAGTGCTTATTTGAGCTATCAAATATGGGCATCTTTCACTCCATTTCTTGGCTAAAGTGCTCGAAACCACCTTTGTTTTAGATGAATTGCAATACAATGATAAACGATCTTGGTAACTTTGATTTGTGTGTTATTGTGCAGGAATTAGGCATGAAATAATAGAAAATGAAGCCACAAGAAAGTTGGCAAAGGGACCAAAAAAGGGATGCATTCATCAGCTTTCTCGCTAGGCGAGGGCTGTGGCGAAGAGCTCGCTAGGCGAGCACCCAGCGAGCACCCAGCGAAGAGCTCCAGTATTTTACAGTAGCAAACATCAACAAACTCGCTAGGCGAGCAGCCAGCGAAGGGTGTAGTGAACACGTCCAGACTTGGCCAAAAGCGCAGCCAACACTCACTCGCTAGGCGAGCCATTAGCGAGCTCCTAACGAGCAATTCCAGTAGCAAAACCTCCTAAGCTCGCTGGAGCGAAGGGTGAAGCGTGTGCTTCGCCTAGCGAAGGTTTTGTTCGCCTAGCGAACATGCCAATCTAGCAAAGGATATTTCTCTGGGCGCAGGTGCCTCAGGTGCCTCATTTTGGGGCTCGCTAGGCGAGCCATTCTGCTCGCCTAGCGAGCATGACAGCTCAGTAGCAGCACTATAAGTAGCAAGGGCTACTTTTTGGAGCCATACTTTTACACCTCCATACTTTTGTACTTTTTAGATATTTTTCCAGCATTGCTCTAGAGATACTTTGTGACCTAGAAGTCATTTCTCTTCATCTCTTAACAATCTTTCAAAAAAAGAAGGTGGATTCCCATCCAATCTCGATTATTCGACTCAGATGTTGATCAACCTTCTTCCGAAACTTGTTGACCAAGCTACCATGAAAATGAGTAGCTAAGTTCTTCATTTTGTCAAGGTTAGATGTAGATGATCATTAGCTTTGTGTGTAAATGGGATGATCTTCATTTGTAAACTCTTTAATGGTGAATATATGGTGAAAACTTTGTTCTTATTGAAAACTCTTTGTGTTGGTTTATGATCGAGAGATGTTTACCAACTCTTTACCTAGGTTTTCATCCAATCTTGTTTGTTAGCTAGAGATAGTAATGAATGATTTTGTTCACCATAAGGTTGAACCAAAAAGTTATCATTTTGATAGATTGTGTTAGAGATAAATAATGGATCAAAATGGGAAAACTCACAATGTGTGTTAGAGATAAACACATTGGGAGGACTTTGTGAAATAGTTTATCATCTAAAGGAGTTTATAAGTTTTGTTGATCGAACATATACATGCAAAGTGATCGTCAAACCCTAACTTTGGCAATATTCCTCAAATATTAAAACCAAATCTTTTACCGCATTTTATTACACTTTTATGCAAGATACCGTGACTAAACCCAAAAACCCCCTTGTTACTACGAGTTAAGAATTGAAACAACTGTCGAAAGGCGGCGATATCTCACAATCCCTGTGGAGACGATAACAAAAACCCGACACTAAAAACACATTCAACAGTAAGCTACTGTCAATAGTGCATGTCCCCAAAAGGAGTTTGGAAGATCGACGTGACTCATCATGGATCGGACCATGTCTAACAGGGTTTGATTTCTTCTCTCAGATACACCATTCCATTGGGGTGTTCCAGGAGGAGTAAGTTGGGATAGGATCCCACACTCTTTCAGATGGTCATCAAACTCTAGGCTTAAATACTCACCACCTCGATCTGATCGAAGAGTTTTAATATTCTTACCTAGTTGGTTTTGTACTTAATTCTTGAATTCCTTGAACTTTTCAAAGGACTCTGATTTGTGTTTCATTAAATACACATAACAATATCTACTGAAATCATCAGTAAATATGATGAAGTACTGAAAACCTCCTTTGGCTGGTATGTATGAGGGCCAAAAGATCATTAGCTCTTTCACCTTTTCCTGTGAATGAAGACTTTGTCATCTTTCCTATTAAACAAGATCTGCATGTCTCATATGATTCATAATCAAAAGAGTCTAAGAGTCCATCTTTATGGAGTTTGGAAATGCGTTTCTCATTTATGTGGCCTAATCGACAATGCCAAAGGTAAGTTGGATTTAACTCATTAGGTTTCATCCTTTTAGTATTAATGTTATAAATAGGCATTTCAAGATCAAGGACATATAGTCCATTGTTCATTTGTGCAGTAGCATAGAATATATCATTCAAATAAATTGAGCAACAATTGTTCTTTATTATAAATAAAAAACCAAACTTGTCCAAACAAGAAACGGAAATAATATTCCTGCTAATTGCAGGTACATAATAGCAGTTCTCTAACTGAATTATTAAACCACTAGGTGAAGTCAATACATAAGTTCCTACGGCTAAAGTAACAACCTTTGCTCCATTGCCAACTCGTAGGTCGACTTCACCTTTTGCCAAATCTCTACTCCTTTTTAGTCCCTGCACATTGGTACAAATGTGAGAACGGCATCCAGTATCTAATACCCATGATGCAGAAGTAGATAAATTAATTTCAATAACAAAAATACCTGAAGTTGAAGTCTCTACTCCATTCTTCTTATCTTCCAGGTACTTTGGGCAGTTTCTCTTCCAGTGTCTGGTCTTACCGCAATGGAAGCAGGTGCTTTCTTTTGCTATGCCTCCACTAGGCTTCAAAGCAGCAACAGTGGGTTTGGGTTTGGCAACTTCCTTGCCTTTCCCTTTATCACCCTGCTTGGTGGGCCTTTTGTTCTGTCTCTTTCCATTTCCGATCATCAGAATGGACTTCCCTTTTGACTTCATATTCTACTCAGCAGTTCTTAACATGGCTAGCAGTTCAGGAAGAGATTTGTCCATATCATTCATATTGAAATTTAGGAAAAATTGACTGAATCTATCTGACAACGATTGCAAGATCAAATCAGTCGCAAGTTCCTTTCCGAGGGGAAAACCCAACCTCTCAAGGTTTTCCATATACCCAATCATCTTGAGCACATGGGGACCTACAGGGGCTCCCTCAGCTAACTTGCCTTGAAAAAGGGCTTTTGAAACTTCAAACCTTTCATGCCTTGCTTGCTCTTGATAGAGCATCTTCAGGTGTTCGATCATATCGAACGCTGCCATGTTCTCATGTTGCTTTTGCAACTCTGAGTTCATGGTAGCTAGCATGAGACAAGTAGTTTCATTGGCATCATCGACATGCTTCTTATAAGTATCTCTTTCTGCCTTAGGTGCAGAACTAGGAGGTTCCTCTTCAGGAACAGGTTTCTCCAAGACGTATAGCTTTCTATCTTGTTTGAGGACAATCCTCAAATTTCGGTGCCAATCCAGAAAATTTGTCCCAGACAATTTTTCCTTGTCAAGGATTGATCGCAAAATGTTGTTAGAGGTGTTTGTTGTCATGGTAATCTACATGAAAATAATGAAAATATAAGTATCAATAACATATTTAATTAGACCTTTAATTAAATATGCTCACACTATTTTACTCAAAACAAATGACCCTCACCATTTGATTCGGAAAATTCCGTTGGAAGATTTTCTAGTGGGTCGAGATCCATATTTCACTTTGTTTTAAGTCCGCGTAGGCGGATTACACAAAACTAGGTTATTTAGGTAGGAACTCCTTCCAATTGTATCTAATACAACTCTCGAATATTTTAGTTGGGTGAATAACTCCTTATTTCAATCCATCACATGGATCATTTCCAACTCTTGCTTCTAAACATATATAATCTTATTATAATTTGTTTAGTTAAGTTTGACCCATTGTTTTAACAATTGGATATTACAAGTATCCCATCGCACCTTACTAATATAGAACATGCACCTCGCGTAGGCGAAACCTACATTATCCGATACTAGTCTTGATGAGTGCTAAAACTTGGAAAGCATAAACTTAATATTTAATTTGAGGGAATTTGCAATTATTCTGATCTCACCGGCTTATTTATCATATAAATCGTCTCTCACATGCATCAACATACATTCACATGCATCAACATACATACATAATGAAACAGTTATGGCCCTTAGCGCAATTGTTCTCTGAAGCCAATGAGAGAACCTAAGTTAACCTAATAACGATCTAAGCTTCTCTAAGCAAGATCTTCAAGGTTGTCCTCCTTTAATATTGAATTCTTCTCTTTCTTCATAACATTACATTACATAAAAGAAACTAGTTTTACATACGAGGGAGTGAGATGAGAAAAGAAGTTACATTAAGAGATTAAAAGAGAGGCACGACACGCAGGTCGTATTTTAAAACCCAAAACAAAATAAAGGAAAACTAAGGCCATAATCGATCACCACAAGACAATAATAATAAACACATTATTATTATTATTATTAATTTTAATTATTTTAATTAATTAAAACCAAATTAAATTTCGGCGACCGATCACACTACGCAGAGTTAGCTGGGGGGCCGAAAATTTTAATGAATAATTCATTTGAAATCGACGTCGTTTTTCGCATCAACACTTGATACTTTAAAGCACAACTCTTGCGCAGTCACAACCCTAATCGCATAACTCTTTGACAACACAACCCTTGTGCCGTCATTAACCCTAATGCATAACTCTTTGACAACATAACCCTTTTGCCGTCATTAACCCTAATGCATAACTCTTTGACAACACAACCCTTGTGCCGTCATTAACCCTAATGCACCAATTTCAGACCGTCAAACACATCTCGATTGTTGATTCAGTATGATTGATCAATACGTCATTTCTTCACCATACTAATGTCGGGTCAAGAAGCAAACGACCATTGATCGCTCAAAGGAAAACAACCATTAAGTGTTTGAATGAACCAAACAGAAATAGTATATCATATATACCATTTTTTTTGCATCAGGATTACTTATATCATATATATAACTTGATCGATCTCAATTTAATTACTCGTTTATTCTTTGATTCATTCTGTCTTTTAATCGTATTAATACAGAAAATACAGAAAATAAACAGCTATCAGATGCATGGTTTCGTAAGTGGCTCTGATACCACTGAAGGAGAAGGGCGATCCAAAACGCAGCGGAATTTAAAATTTTCTCCTTTAGTGATCCTTACGAATGGGCATGATCAGTGATAGAATCGTTACCTCTTATGACGATTGAAACCTTTGATGCAGATCTACGGAGCGATCACGAACGTTGAACAATGACAACGCCTCTACTCAGTCCACACGAACGGATTCCTTCAATCTCAGTGCTAGCTGTTACGAATAAAGGCTTTGAGTGAGAGAGAGAGATAGAGAGAGAGAGAGAGATAGAGAGAGAGAGAGAGAGAGAGAGAGAGAGAGAGAGAGAGAACGAAATTGCAACTTTTTTAATGCTTCTCCACAAGGGTTCTATTTATAGAACCACTTGTGTGGGCTGCAAGTGTAGCGGTGTATTCGTCACTTTATGATTTATTGATTAAATCAAAAGCAAAGCATACAAAGAATCGAGTCACCACCGCACTTTTATTAATCCCAAGGAATGGCTAAAAAGCGAACAAAAGCCTAAGAAGTTTTACACATAGAAAACTAATGAAAAGATCAGAGATCTGGGTAAGGGGTTAATTACGCAATGGGAAGGTGTTAGGCACCCAAAACGTCCTAGGTACTCCTAGGGAGCCCTTTTCACAACTTGTTGTACGAAATGTTATTTGTTTATGAAATATTTATTGTGCAAACATGGATTGAAGGGATGAGGAAAGAATATAGAAGTTATTATTTTTGTGTTTGAACGGATGAACCCGTTGCCTACGTACCTTTCCATGGAAGGTAAGGATCAAAACGCCGTAGTTCGGCTAAAAGATTTCCAAAATATGAGTGGGTTCATTTTAAAACAAAAGCCCTAAGGTATTTCGTTATCCACGGGAGAAAACTCAACCTTATACAAACAACAAGTCCACCATGTGAGAAAAGCTTCAACTTGCTAGTGAGGGGTTAACCCTATAATAAGCAAGGAAGTCTTACAATTCAATCACTAAGGACAAAAGGTGAGATTAACATCAACCAACTAGGATAAATCAAACCTATGGCTAATGTATGAAAACTTATCAAGAATGGACAAAGCCACAAAACAATTGAATGAGTTGGATTAACCAATTAGGATTTATTCACAAAAGAGTGGTCAAGACATGATTAGAATTCAATTCAAAGAAGTATTATGAAATGGAGTTTGAAAAATCAAAGGCCTAAAGCCTAGGTTTCTAATTTGAAAAGAAATGACAATGTTTGCACAATAGTTTTCAGGTTTTGGATTAACATGCAAATGGAGGTTTAAGGAAACAAAAAGATGGGAGGGTTAAGGAATGTAAAACTTCTTAGATGTTCACCTCTTGAAATCATATGTAGATGATTCAAGTGATTCCTTTGGAATAAGGCAACAATGCAAATAAGCAAATGAAAAATGGATACCGGATGCCAATCAATGGACTTATACCAATCTCCTAAAACAAAACAATGATACCAGATGCCAATCTATGGACTTATACTAGTCTCACAAACAAACATAGATACCGGATACCAATCAATGGATTTACACCAATCTCCTAAAACAAAACAATGATACCAGATGCCAATCAATGGACTTATACTAGTCTCACAAAATAAACATGGATACCGGATGCCAATCAATGGACTTATACCAAGCTCCTAAAACAAAATAAAACATGGATACCAGATGCCAATCAATGGACTTATACTAGTCTCCTAAAACAAAAATGGATACCATATGCCAATCAATGGACTTATACCAAGCTCCTAAAACAAAACAAAACATGGATACCAGATGCCAATCAATGGACTTATACTAGTCTCCTCCATGGACAAAGCAAAACGCTATAAAGCAAAGTTTATGAAATGATATACAAATGATGATGATAAATGCACAAAGATACACTCAAGCAAATATGCACATATGAATCAAGTAAGCAAACACACAAGTCAATTAGCACACACTATATACAATCAATTAGGCTCAAGCAAGGTTAGACTTTACAGTCAACTAGAATGGGGTATTTTGTGCTCTTAACCCTAACATTGAGAGTTAGGGTGAAGCAGATGAAATGGAGATGAGGGGTGTGCCTCATAGCTCTTATCCCTGGTCAGGGAGAGCTTTAAACAATGGAAGGTGTGGGAGTTCAGAAAGTAGGAACTCTTCTCCACAAATGAATGACTCTATAAGATCTTGGGTTAATATCCACAATGCATCAACACATGGTGTGAGCAAGGTGGACGACACACTGAATAGTAGGAGATGGACTACACATCTCTTTTATCTACCAATTGCCTCATAAGAGGACTTTTCCTGCTTGGCACAAAAGATAAACAATCACAAGCATTGCCTCTTAAGGAGGACTTCAGACAGGTGCCTGCCCACATAACAGGACAGGTCTTCCAGACCACATGAAGAAGAGAGGTTATACCTAAGTGGTTAAGCAACCAAGCAAAAGCAAGTTCAAAGTGAACTTAAAGCAACTTATGTACCTGTGGAAACATCAAGCAAATCAGTATACAATTCAGACAATCAAACAACAGTCAATAAGCAACCAACAATTCCAATGTACAAAATGTGTAAGCCAAAAGTCAAACTCAAATGAGTCAACATCCACCTACAAAACACACAAAGATTAGTAATCAAAGGCAAACATCACTGCTCAAATGATGGAGCATCATTAACCATGTAACTTGGATGTTCAACCTGAAATCAAAGTTCAAATGTGAGAGGCAAACCACTAGGTCAAAGCCTAGGGTCAAAGATGGAGAAAAAAACCAAAACAGAAGCTGAAAATTAACATGAATCAACTTCAAACACATCTTGAAACAATCCAAAAGGTCTCACATCAATATCATATACCAAAAGCGTTTCATGATCAATTGAAGTTCAAGACAATTTTAAAGCTCAAATGTGATCAACCAGAATGAAAAATCTCAATTAAATCAGAAATGATTCAAATAATTCCAACAAAATTTATGAGCAATCACAACATTCATAACATGCATCACACGAAAAATCAGGACAATTGGAGATCATTTGATATGGAAATCACATGGCATAAGTTGAACATCAAAAGGTGTGACACAAATTGTCACACCAACTTAACATGATCATAAAACAGAAATGATAAATGGTAAAAATACCAAATCAACACCAAAATGTCAAGCAAAGAGTCTAGTTTCATCATGTAAATTTTCAGAATCATTGGATTAAAAACCAACATTTCACAAATGATAAAGCAAGGCAAGGTACAAAATGGACACATGTTCACATCCCCTAGCACAAAATGAAATCCAGCCAAGCACAATTTATGAAAAAATGATCAAAAAATACTAGACAGAAAATGCAACACAATGCAAAAAACCACATGATTTTTGGATCAACATTCCATTAGATATGAATTTTGTAAGATGAAGAAAAAATAAAAAAATGACATATGAAGCATGGTATGAATACATGGAGGGAAAAGGAAAATCATGTGAAGCATTTGAAAATATGCATTGGCGCGGAATCGAAGTGAAGCACAATTCAAATAGTGGCGCGCCTTGGCTGAAACGACAGCGTTTCATCCTAAACCCTAACACACGTGCATGCATGGCAAATGGAATCCGCATGTAAGTGGGATGAACTGGCAACAGAATTCGCAGGAAAACATATGCATTTCATGGCAAAATTCGCAGGTAATCTGGGAACAGTATGAACATGATGAAGATCATGAAGATCTTCATCCACAAATTTCCAGAAAAATTCAACACATCCAGAAATTAAAAATGAGCACATCATCGTGTAGTATCTTCATCATACATCAATAATCAACAAACATTTCATCAAGAAAACATCACACATGCATGGATCGAAGTGAAGAAGATTCATCAACAAAAATTCAAACAGCCATATCTCACTCAAAATAGCATGGATTCGCACGATTCAAAGCTCAAACTACTCAGCATCACAAGATCTATCATAATAGCATAAGAATTTTAAGAATTAGAGAGATCGATTCTGTAACCTCTTGGAGAGCAGAACTGGATTTAGATGGATTCAAGGCCTTGTGATGCTCAACAGTTCCTCTATGAAGCTTGTGAAGTTGATTGGAAAAGAAATTGCAACTCAATTATGCACGATTTTGCCAGAATTTGGATTCACCATTGTTGCTTCCAAGCTTCAAGCATGAACAAACAGGCACGGATTCTCTTGGTTCTTCTTCAAACTTGCTCAAGAATACTTCAGGAAGATGAATTGATCAAGAGAAATGGATCTTGTTTGAAGAATTTTCCAGAAATATTTGAGAGAAAAATTTGATAGTTTTGATCTAGATCTGAAATTGTGAGTGTTGTTAATGCTGAAACAGTCAGGGTTTCATTTATATATGCTATGCTAATCACCCTTCTAATCATGTTTAGCCAATGGTAAGTGGAATTAGCAAAATGAGGTGTTTGTGCAATTTGTGGTTTTCACCCTATGCATGAAAATGCATGATGAACAGTGCACGGGTTTGATTGAATTTCACTTAAAATGCATTTTTAAAATCATTGGTAACGGCCAAAAGTTCAAATAATTCACCAAATTTAAATATTGAAATTTCCCTCCAAAAATCCAAAAATTTGCAAGTGATCATGTGATGATAATTGATGTAATGTGATGCAAGATTTTGAAATTAGAGGTCATGATGAGAATGTAGCAAAAAGAGCCATCCAATTTGGAGCTTTGGTTGAGAAGTTAAGCCCATTTGAATCTTCATACACACTTTGCCATGTTTTGATCATATCTCCTTAACCACACATGAGAAATTGATGATCTTGGACTTTTTAGAAATGGGAGAGAAATATCTACAACTTTCATGTTCAACAAAATTTCATTTGAAGCTTTCTTGATGATGTAATTTAAAGTTGAAGTTAGGCTAAAACCTTTCCATTTTTGGCAAATTTGAATTATAGGTCACTTTCTATTTTTGGAAAGTTTTGACATGACTTTAAATTCTTCAATGTGAATGTTTGAAATGTCAAATGAAACTTGTTTGAACATGAATGAAGTATTTCTAATCACTTCCCACCTCCAAATTCACAGTTGACTTGGCAGTTGACTTTCTAGGCCTTCAGTTGACCTGGCAATGTTCTGATGAAGTTCAAACCTCTTCCACTTGGGATTTTGATTCAAAATGATAACATAACTCATATGAACTCTTGTGAATGATTATGGGGTCCAAATTCTCAAGAATGGCCACCATCTATTGCTCAATGAATGTCTTTGACTGTTTTGACTGTTGATTGCTTCATCTGCAAGGCAAAGGTTAGATGACATATTTTTGTACTTTTGGTTAGTGACAACAAGAAAAGCAATGATATACAAATGCAAAACATGCTTGGTGATCAAGAATCACTCTCAGAAAGATAACCCACCCACAGGGAAGGAAGCAAGGTGTACAATGATCCTTGAGGCAAATGCAATGATATGATATGATGCCATGAGGGATCTTAGGGAAAAAATTGGGGTCTTACAGCAAGCTAAAAAGCCCACTCAAGTGTATATGACCCATATCTTATAATATGCCAAAATCACTTAAGCGCGTGGTACCTTACCATATTTCGTATTCTACTTAAGTACACCGTACCTTACGATGTTCTATAATTCACTTAAGGGCACTATACATTACGGTATTCCCTAGTTACTCTATCTCTCATCAATCCGTCCTTTGTGTGTGATCCTATAGGTTTTCGCGACATTGGCAATTATATTAAATCACGTATTTAACATAATAAACGGTGAGCGGTATCTAGCAACACATCATTGCTACCCAAGACACAAAAATGTCATGTGATCTGACAAATCCTTCTATGATAATATTTATGTGTACAATTACCCTTTTGCCCTTATGTCTATATTGAACACAAGGCATAGATCGTGTCATCCTTGTCTAGTTCAATATTGGGCCCATAGACATTTATCCTGTTACGCAGGATGGGAAAATTCTATCTAGGTCACTCATGTCCCTTAACATGCTTCGTGGAGTACCCATCAACTGTCTTTATGGTCATCCAATTACGGACAACGTTTGATCAGCAATAAGGCACTCGACTCTACATCTAGGGTCCATAGTGGTTTCAGGTCGAAGGGTGGTATACACCATTATCACCATGAGAATAACTTATGACACTTTGCATAACATTCTATATAGTATTCCCATAGCGGGTCAATCCAGTATAAATATTACTCTTAATATTCATACCTATGTTTAAGACTTGATAACTCCTTATCCATGATCCATGAGATGTGATCATCAGTCTATATACATAATAGTCGTAATGCTTTAATGTTATCCCACTTCACAATAAAGCTCGACTACGGATACTTTAAGAATAATGTCCTTATGTTTAATATGATCTCATGATTAAGTCACACTTGATACATTAAACGGACTATCTATTCTGGGGACTTTATTAAACAAACATAATAAAGAAAAAGCCTTTTATTATTAATAAATAATTCGATACAAGTACCAAAAGTATTGGCCTCTAGGGCTTACACCAACACAAGGCATTTAGGTCTTGTTCTAGAAGGAAAATGTTGAAGCCTGTAAGACCCCAATTTTGACCCTAAGATCCCTCATGCTATCTCATCATATGCATTGGCATTGGGATCACACCTTGGCATCCTCCTTACCTCTCATTCATTGGATTTGCATTGGGAGAGATCACCAAGCATTTTGATTGTATTATACTTTGTTTTTCATTATTTACTAACCAAAATACCAAAAATATGTCAATACATAGTTTATTGTTTTTGTAGGTAGTGTACATGCTCACCTATGCTCTATCAAGCTCATATATAGGGTTTGAGACCCTAATTGCAAGGAGCTCAATCAAGAATTGGTTTATTTTGGCTCTAAGTGTCATATATGGATCCCTATGATCTTCACATGTTATTTTGATCAAGAAATTATCAAGAGTTTGGAGTTGGTTTGCCTTGGAAACCCTAATTCATCTGGGTATCTTATGTGACTTCTCCAACAAGTTTCCTCAATAATTGATCAAATATTTCAAGGGATACTTCACATTACATCATCTTATGCATATTTGATCCTCCATGAGTCCCAAAAGTCAAGAGAATATCAAGCCAACAAGTTGGTTCATGGTGGTTGACCAAAGGAATTCAACTAGTCAAAAATGGGGTTCCCTAGACCCAATATCCTATAATGTTTATCATATGAAAATCATTCCAAGAGAAACGTTACTCTAAATTACATTCCAAACAACTTTCATGTTGAGGTCAAGATCTAGTTTTGCTTGGAAAGTCATTTTTTATGGCGAAAGATTATAGGTCATTTTGTCTAAACTCTAATTTGGAGGTCAACTTCCCAAGACTATAACTTACTCATTTTGTATGAGATAAAATCCATTCAAATTTCATGATAAAATTAAAGATGTCTACTTCAACTTTTATGTTTTGAGGAAGTTCAAATTCAACTTGCAAATGCATGTGCCAAGAGGAAACATTATAGGTCATTTTGGGCCAATACCATTGAACAAGTGATTTTCCTCAACTTCTAAAATGCATAACTCCTTCATGATAAATCCAAATAAGGTCAAATTTATGACCAAATTGAAGGGATTTGAAAGAGATACAACTTTAATGAAGGAACATTTCTCATTTGAAACCCATAAAAAAAGTTATTAAAGGTGGAAGAAGTGAACATATGGCTTGGTACTTAGATTTTTTTTTGATATGTTTGATTTTCCAAACTTCCACCTCGAAATTCATCATGATCCAAGCTTCAAATAAAAAAGTGTTTAACATGAAAGTTGTTTCTCTTTATCTAACCTTTCCAAAAAGTCCAAAATAATCTCATTTAGACAAAGTATGAGGCACTTGATCATGGCTTAAAGTTGAAGGACCATTTGGAAGATTTGAAGTTCCACTTATCATACACGAATGCGTGGCTTCACAACATGATTTTAGCATGGATTACACTCATTTTTGGACCTTGGTGTAGCACCTCAAATTTTCACCCCCATTCATGCATTCATTTCATTTTTTAGGTCATATATCATTACATATTGCATTGCACCATATCAATAAGCATTGGCATCAAGGAGATTCATCAGTGCAAAAGAGCAAGTATTTACTTGAGATGAAGGCCACATGACTATATTGAAGAGCTTTTATGAGCCAAGGTTCATTTTGAAGCAATTGTACCAAGTGGTAGAGACTCAAAGTCCACAGTACATGTCCAGGTCATCTAGGGCCCACACAGGTCAACTGAAAGTCAACTGAGGGCTAGGAGGTGGAGAAATGGTCTGAGACACTTCATTCATGTCCAAAATAGGTTTATTCATCATGTCAAACATCTACATTGAGGGTTTTGAAGTCAGATCAAAAGTTTCCAAAAATGGAAAGTGACCTGTAATTTCAAGTTTCCAAAAATGGCAAGTTTTTGGACCACTTTCAACTTGACTTTCCAACATCAAAGAAGCTTCAAATGAAATTTCGGTCAACATGAAAGTTGAATATATTTCTCTCCCATTACTAAAAAGTCCAAGATCATGAGCATCTGATGAATGGTTGAGGAGTTATGAGCAAATGATCACCAAGTGTCCTTGAAACTTCCAAGAGCCATAACTTTTGATCCAAAGTTCCAAATTGAGTCCCTCTTTTTGCATTATGCTCCTTATGACTCATACTTTCCAAATACATCATTGCATTGCATAAAATTATCTCATATAATCATTTGTTCATGCATGTCGATTTTGGAGGGAAAATACCAAATTCAAATTTGGTGCATCATATGAACAAAATTCCAATTCCAACATGTGCATGAGATGATTTTAAGTGATTTTGAGCATGCACATGGTACTGTTCACGTTCATTCACCATGCATAGGGTGCATTTTACCAATTGTGCATAACACCTCATATTTCATTAATCTTTCATTAGCCAATGCCTAATCATGATTACAGCATAATTAACATGTCATATATAAGCTTAATTGTAACTCTTTTGCTCATTCTTGCAAGTTCTAGATCTAGAATCTCTTTTCCCTCCAATTTTTCTCTCAATCCAAATTTGAAATTTCTCCACATAACACTTCAATTTTATTGCATAATCTTGTTCAGTGAGCATCATTTAGTAGGAATCAAGCATCGATTTGAAGATTTTGGCCAAGATTCGTGCATACTCCAAGCAAACTCATGAAGATGGAATTTGCAATCTGAGCTAGATCTAGGTGGAATCAGCTACCAATTCATACCTAAAGCTTCAAGTCATCAACACAGGAGAAGATTTGGACATTGCTAGGCCTTGAACACGCTGTTTTCACTCACTGCTCTCCAAGAAGGTTGGATTTCGAATCTCACTATTTGTTATTTTCTTGTCATGATCTTGTAGTGCGTGTTCTCCTGATAATTATGATATAAAGATCTTAAAAAATGGACAAGTATTGAGTGAGTTATGATGAGTGGAAGTTTTGTTGTCCAAATTGTTTCTGTTCGATTCGTTTTATTCAGTAGGAATTAGGCTTAGTGAATGGTAGATTCATGCTTTACAAAGGAAGACGATTCCAATGATGTATATATTGCTTATTTCTGGAAAAAAAAATTGTGCGCCTCCGCCGGTCTTGCCGGAGAAGAAGGCTGAGCTCCTCCTTGCACCGCCGTCTGCATTTGAATGCTAGGGTTTCCTGTTGGCGCTCGCGTGGCTCCCTGTTGGCGTTTCCATTGGCAATCGCTGCTTTGACCGCGCCTTGTGGCAGTTGACCTGCTGAGTTGGCGTGCCACTTCATTAAGTGGTACGCTGCGTTTTGATGACAAACACGCTTGCATACGCATGTCCCTGGTTCGATTCCTCATGAAAATATTTCCACAATCCATTTAATTGCCAGGCCTGAAACACTACGTTTCAAGTGAAACGCGCTGGTAACCTTCTCGCCTCGCTTCGATTCCCAACGAATGCATGTTAATTTCCACTTGTTTCGTCACATTGCCAAACGACAGCGTTTTGGTTGTACCTGGTTCGATTCTCACAGCAGCATGTTTCCATTTCATTTTCAATTAACATTTTCCATTGCTTTCCCACATTATTTCATTATTTTCATGCAAATTCAAAAAATCATAACAAATAGAATATTGATCCAAATTGAATGCAATTTTTTCCTACATGTTCATCTTGATGTCTAGTATTTTATAATGTCCATTTCCTGATTTTATCATTTCTGGATTTTTAATTGTGGACTGTTATTTGAGCATGTATGCAAATATGACATGTTATACCAATTGATTTGTGAAATGCTCATACATTGTCCAATTGTCATGAAATTTAACATGCTGATTCTTAACATGTTGCTTGAGTTGTGAGAATTTGTTTGGTATTTTTAGCATGTTCCATTTCTGTTTTAGGCACATGGATATTTGGTGTGACAATGTATGTCACACAATTTGATGTTATACTTGTTCATTTTCATTGCCATGTCAATTGAGCTCTGTTGATTCTAATTTTTGGCATGATGATTGTGTTTGACATGTTATGTGCACATAAAAATTTTCATGATTGTTTGATTCATTTCTGTTTTAATATGGAATTTTGATTCTTTATGTCCAATTGTGTGCTTTATGATTGCCTTTGCCTTAGCATAATCATTAGATGGATTTGCCTTAGGATTTGAGTTTGGTCCTTTTTAGGACATGTTCTTACTTGAATAAATATGCTTCATGTTGAATATTGGCTGCTGTTTTGACTTTTTGCTTTGTCTTTGACCCTAGTCTTGGTACTAGTGGTTTGTACTCATCTTTTGAGCTTTGTATTTCAGGTGCAAGCTATTAGCTCTAGTGGTTGATGCCATCTTATGACTTGAGATGCAAATTTGCTTTGTCCACTAACCTTTGTGTGTTGTAGGTACCTTGGTGATGAAATCACTTGAGTTGTTGACTTGCCTTGTGTGCATATTGGTTGTAACACTATTGTTGACTGTTTGGTTTGTCAGAATGTGAATACTGACTTGTTTGACTTTCTTACAGGTACTTTAGTTGCTTTAGCTCATTGCTTGAGCTTTGCTTTGCTTGTGGTTGGCATACCACCTAGGTAATCATCCTCTAACTCCATGTAGTCTGGAAGCCCTGTCGTTTCTTTTGGCAGGCATTTGGCTGAAGTCCTCCTTAAGAGGCGATGACTGTGATTGTTTATATTTGTGCCATGTACTTCAAGTCCTCCTAAGTGAAGAGGCAATTGGCAGATAGAAGGGACTAGCAGTCAGTCCCCTGCTAATCGTTTGAGTCGTTCATTATGCTCGCACCACGTGCTAAGGCTCTTGAACCTAACCCAAGATCCTTGTATATAGGGTCAGTCAAGTGGAGTAGGGTCCCTCATTCTGGATCCCCACGTTTTCATTGATTGAAGCTCACCCAGGCCCGGGTTAAGAGCTATGAGGTCTTACCCTCATTACCTTTCATCTACTCACCCTGACGGTCAATGTCAGTGGTTAAGAGCCCTCAGATACCCTTCCAGTTGGCTTGTTTGTCGAGGTTGATATGACCCATTGACTAAAGCCTCACCCTTGATGTTTGAGCCCCTTGTTGGTGTGTTTACTTTATGATGTATGTTTTTGTGTGGTGTGATTGTATCCCCATAGGATTGCTAGACTTCGTATAGTCTCTCGTTTGCATGTCAATTAAGGTAGCACGGTTCCTTCATCTAGGACTTCCTTTCTTGCGTGAGCTTTCCTAAAACATAAACAAACATTATCTTCTCTTAAGGACACGTTGACTCCTTCTACTACAGGTGAGTAAGTCTCCAAAGATCGAGCATCTGGTAGATTGCATAGTGACGTTGTTCACCTAAAAAACACAAAACAAACAGAAATGGTTTAGCCGAACTACGGCAACTCTGATTCTCATGTCCAGATGAGATACGTAGGCACGAGATGCGATGTCTTGTCGAGTTTGACTGACGACTAACATTAATCCTTCTTTTCTCTCGCCCTCGTTGCGATCGAGACCTTCCTTCTCTCTTGCCCTAGTTGCAATCGAGACCCTTCGTCTTTTCGTGTGTGTTTGTTAGGAGTCAGATGTAAGACCATTGATTGGCTATCTGTTTCCTGTTTCTTTTGTGGAGTTGGATGTAAGACCAGCGATTGGCATTCCGTTTCCTATTTGCGTTTGTTTGTTGTTTGTGGAGTCAGATGTAAGACCATTGATTGGCTATCTGTTTCCTATTTCTTTTGTGGAGTTGGATGTAAGACCAACGATTGGCATTCCGTTTCCTATTTGCGTTTGTGTGGTTTCTTTCGACGTCTCAGCGTCTTCTTTCAGCATTTTGTTTTGGCGTGCGTTAGCCGAGCTATGAGTGCTCTGATTCTTCCTCTGGTTAGAGAAGATACATATGCATAGGATGCGACATCCTAGCGAGCACGTTTCCCATCTCCCCAAACTACGTCGACTCTGATGTTTGTGTCTGACAAACTACGTAGGCCCAGGATGCGACATCCTGCCGAGTCCACTTTCTCCGTCTTTGTTCATCGGTGTTTTATTCCAGTGTGTGCAGTTTTTGAGCAGTTATTCAGCAACCTTCTTCTATTCTTCTGAGCGTGGATCCCGTCGAGTACGACGGACGTGAGGGGGTGCTAATACCTTCCCCTTTGCGTAACCGACTCCCGATCCTAGCAATCTCTGGTCGTAAGACCATTTCCTTTCCAGGTTTACTTCGAGCGTTTCCTTTTCCTCCTTTGGGATAAATAACGGACGGTAGCGGCTCTGTGTCTTTTCCCGCCGGTTGTTTTTCGCGTATGCGACAGCTGGCGACTCTGCTGGGGACCTCTAAGAAGTTGACCTCTTGCTGGTCCATCTTCCCTAAGCGTGTCAATCCTAGCGCTCTTTAGGATAGTTGTGGTTGCTTTTACTGCTTTATTCATTGCATTTATGATTGTTATGCTGTGATTGTATATATTTGCATTTATGTTTGCATGCATCATATTATCATTGTGTTGGACTATGTACAGGTTGGTTCCTCTGATTTGGGGTGGGTGTTTTGAGTGGGGCTAAAACCCAGGCCTGAGTATACACCTAGGATTAGCGTGGTCTCATGCTTCTTCACATGTTGTATGACATGATGTGGAGACGTGATACCACAGCCGGACGAGGTTCATTTGAGAGAGTCCTTCCGTTTGGAGTATTCCACTCAGGTTGGGTTATCTCTTTTGAGCTATTGACTTCGGTGACCGTTCTTTCCCGGATCTTTGGTTGAGATGATCTTATGAGAGCTACAACAGCACACCCGAAAGGGCAAACCCGTTGAGTATCTTGCCCGATTGTCGAGACCATTATCCGCCTTAGGATGACCTTATTAGAATTCACCTGTGAGGGGAGAGTTTGATTCCTACAGTACAGGTTCCGTCAGTGATTCTGTGATGGTGACTATGGTTCAGTCGGTTTTATGGATATTTATTTCTGAGACGCCAGAGGTCTGTCTGTGGTATTTATCAGCGGGTTCCGTTTATTTCGGATCCCCGGGTTGAATCCAAGGGTACTTGTTCAGAGGATCTTGTCGTCATCCATTCAGTGGATTTCCTGTGATGAGGGTGATATAACCTCCAATTCCGTTTATTTCGGAACCTCATGAGTTGGATTTATGGTCACTTGGTCCTTCAGATGGTTGTGATCAGAAGAGACCTGAACTTCCGCACAATTGATCTTCAGATGACTTGGAGGATGGCACAGCGACGTGCATTCATGCATCTGCATCATTCCCATTTTACCTTCATATGCATCTAACCCGTGTCTATCCATATGGGGAGTATATCATTGATTGAGATTCTGGTTGAGAGACATCCTAATGTCCGAATGTTATTGCCAAATTATTATCCGTCTCGATGAAGCCAGAATCGAAGGACTGCATGTTCCTCGTACGGATAGACATTGCATGTGTGAGTCATATTAACCTGTTTTCTGTTTTGTAGGTGTCAGTATCTAACCTGTTTGGTTGACAGAAGAATCACTGCTCCCGCACACCGGATCTTTCTCCACACATAGCTCGTTCGCTCAGATATCCTGCCAACAAATCCAAGCTGATGGATCCACCCAACGCCGACATTCTCGAATTGAAAGAGATGATGAGGGAGTTGTTCAACGTCATGCAAGGGCCCGCCTCGGGGCAGAAAACAATCGCCGAGAGGTTGGAGAGGATTGAAAAATGGTTGATAATAGAGAAAATACAGGGAAATGCTCCGTCGTCTAGAGTAAAGAAGCCCTCTGGCAATAGTCAGCACAAGAAGGAGGGTGAGTCAAGTGAGGTGTATGCCCGAAGGGAACACGGAAGGGATCGTTACCACCCGTATGCTGCTACAGTGACTATTCCTGCTGGTAATCAGTCTGTACAAAAGCAACAGCAGCCACCTCAATAGAGAGCACAGAAAGCCGGGTGCCCAGTGAGAAAAGGGAAGACAGATCGCCAGTTTGATAAGCCATCCGCGACTTATGCCTTTCTATTTAGGAGGTTGAAGGATCTTAGATTGGTACAGCCAAGGATGTTGGTTCCGGTAGGACTAGGTCAGAGGCCTGCAGATTACGATGAGAACGTCAAGTGCGAGTTCCACTCTGGGGCACCCGGACATCACATTGAGGGTTGTAGAGCTTTTAAGCATGTCGTTCAAGATTTGGTGGAGTCTAAAGCCATCAATTTCGTACCGACGCCGAATGTTGATGCTAACCCCGTGCCGGTGCATGATCCTATGGGGGTGAACGTGATGTCAAAGGACAAGAGAAAAATGGAGGAGACGAATGTGGATCAGTTAAGAACTCCAATGTCTGTGATCCAGAGGCATCTGATGAAGAGTGGAGTTTTCCCTGGTTGTGATAATTGTTGTGCGGCTGTCGCTACAAATGGGTGCGTAATGATGAGGGAAACGGTTCAGAGAATGATGGAGGTGGAAATAGACTGTGAAATATGTGAAACACCATGTCAGGCGTTTGAAACCGTCAAGGTGGAGAATGCCATTTTTGCTAAAGAAGAGAAAAGGCTGTCCATTTCTTCTTACAAACAGGCCATGGAAGTGGTGAAGAATAGAGGGATCCCAGGCTGGGGAAGAATGATAGACATTGCAGTCAAAGCAGATAGGTTTGGGGTTGGTTATCAGGAAGGCCAAGAATCGTCTGGGCAAAACAGAGGACGCCGTCAACCATTCACATTCATCAGTGTTGGAATGCTATATCCAGATCGCGTCTGTGCGGTGGGTGAAGAGATCGACAGTGACTGCGAGCTAGATCATGGATAAAATCGTGCGTACCAGGGATGGAGGTCCAGAACTGGAAGGCCTAAAAGATCATCACTGTCACTCTGCGTGAAGAGTAAGATTTCTGTTTTTCAATTCTGTCTGCATGAAAGCCATGCGTTTTACCCGAAACGTAATGGTCCATTGTAAGGGCCACCTCATGTGTTTCATTTTGCAACATTTTGCATCATTAATAAATGGATGTTTTGGTATTAAAAGCGGTGTTCCCTGTTTTTCATTTATTTTTGCAGTTTAAAAAAATAAAAATGGCAATGTTTGTTTTCATTTTCCTTCCTTTTGATTGGCTTCGTTCCGACTTTTATATTCTCCGGATCTCATTGATAACAATTCGGTTACACCTCTATATGATTTCGACAATCCGATCTATCATGCCGAAGAAGAAGGCGAAGAAGATTGTGAACTGTCGAGGGAATTAGCCAGGTTGTTGAAACAAGAGGAAAAGGTGATTCAACCGCACGAGGAGTGAGTTGAGATTGTCAATTCAGGCACCGAGAAGGTCAAGAAGGAAGTGAAAGTTAGGGCCGCCTTGGAGGCGAGGGTCAAGAGTGGAGGTGATACCATTCGGTCTCAAGAACGCCGATGCCACGTATCAAAGGGTTATGGTGACTTTGTTTCATGATATGATTCATCATGAAATCGAATGCTATGTTGATGACATGATAGCAAAGTCCCAAACGGAAGAGGGGCATTTGGCAGATCTGGCTAAGTTGTGTGGCCGGCTGAGACAATTCAGACTGAGGTTGAATCCGAATAAGTGCACTTATGGAGTGCGGTCCGGTAAACTGCTGAGGCTTATTGTGAGCGGAAAAGAGGAATCGAGGTTGATCCTGCTAAAAAAAAAAGGTAATACAAGAAGTGCCTGAACCGAGAACAGAAAAGGAGGTCCGTGGTTTCTTAGGTAGATTGAACTGCATCTCACGGTTCATATCTCATCTAACAGCCACGTGTGAACCCGTATTCAAGCTGTTAAAAAAGGAGATCAAACGGTCAGGTGGAATGATGATTGCCAAGCGGCATTTGAGAAAATAAAAGGATATTTGCAGGAGCCTCCGATTCTGATACCCCTTGTGGAGGGACAACCATTGATCCTGTACTTGACAGTCCTCGAGGGGTCTATAGGGTGTGTACTGGGGCAGCATGACGAGTCTGGTCGAAAAGAGCATGCAATTTACCTTAGCAAAAAGTTTACCGACTGTGAAACAATATATTCACTGCTCGAGAAAACTTGATGTACTTTGGCATAGGCTGCTCACCAACTGAGACAGTATATGCTGGTTCGTACCACTTTGTGGAGTTCCAAGATGGATCCGATCAAGTACATCTTTGAGAAGCCAGCATTAACCGGACGAGTTGCAAGAGGGCAAATGATTTTTACCGAATACGATATTCAGTATACCTCTCAGAAAGCAATCAAGGGGAGTGTATTGTCTGATTACCTCGCCCAACAACCCATTGAGGATTATCAACCGATGAAGTTTGAGTTCCCTGATGAGGACATCATGGTTCTCGAATCGAAAGATTATGAGAAACCGATCCCGTAGGAGGGGCCTGACCCCGAATCCGAATGGATTCTGATGTTTGATGGGGCCGTTAATGTGGATGGTAACAGAGTTGGAGTTGTTGTTGCCCGACGAGCATTTGAATGCACCAACAACGTGGCTGAACATGGAGCTTGTATCCTGTGTATCGAACCTCGGTGCGTACATCTACTGGGGCAACGCCGTTCTCGCTCGTGTATGGGACAGAAGTGGTATTACCTATTGAGGTCCAGATCCCATCGTGGAGAGTCCTGATGGATGAAAGTTGGAAAAGGCTGAGTGGGTAAGGACTCGGTATGAAAAGTTGAGCCTGATTGAGGAAAAGAGGATGGCAGCCATTTGTCATCGGCAGTTATACCCAGCGAATGAAGCGGGCTTTTAACCGAAAGGTGCGACCTCGTGGGTATCATGTGGGAGACGCGGTGTTGAAAAGGATCCTTCCTCCTCAGAACGATCGTAGGGGCAAGTGGACACCCAGTTATGAATGCCCATTCGTGGTCAAGAAGGTCTTCTCTGGCAGAGCGTTGTTGTTGACGACCATGGATGGCGAAGATTTTCCATCCCCTGTGAATGCGGACGCAGTTAAAAAATACTTCGTATAAATTGACCCGCTGGACGGAAAGAATAAAAGAGTCCAGGCAAAAAAGGGCATCCCGGCGAACCAAGAAAAAAAGAAAAAGGTTCGGGCAAAAGTTAGGGATAAAAAGAAAAAACTGTACACCCGACAAGTCGAAAACCCCACAAGGGCGGCTTGGGCAAAAAGGGTATCCCGGTGGACTGAAAACCTGAAAGGGCGGTCCAAGCAAAAGAGGGAATGAAACGAACAACTGCGTCCAGCATGAGCGTTTGTACTTTGGTTAAGACACCTGGATAATCCCCGGCAGAGATCGGTCAGAAGCATCTTGTTCAGAAGGCAGAAAGCGCGGAGAGTCTTGAGGACATATGGGGTGTAACCGAGTTGGAACTCAATGAGATCACGGTTTCACATTGCCATTAGGATAGATTTTCCTTTTGTGCGCAATCACCTCATTTCAGGGATTGCTTCCTGTGTTTGCTCAGTCACGAGCCACTTTTTTTTTTCAATCAATAAAATGCATATTCAGTCATATAATTTTGTTTTTGTTTTCATTACCGCTTTGATTGCAAAAACATCCGTTTATTTTGATAAGAATCTTTGCATTTTGAGACATAGGGGTCCCTTCCAATGCATGTTCATAAGATTGAAAGTCTGAAATCTTATTCGGAAGGTTGAGTGACCTAGGCGTTGAAATTTTGGGACGCCTGGGGCACATTTTTATCTGACGGTCCCTTTTGCAGGTGCTGTTAGATATCCTCACTCACTTGCAGGTTGTGATGTGAAGTATTTTGACAAGAGATCCCCGTAGAGTCCAATCAGGGACGAGGGTTAGAATAACGGTGAAAAGACGGCGAAAGAATGGCGACGATCCTAGAGGGTAATCAAGAAGACTCTTCAAAGTCTGAGGATTAGAGAGTTAGCCCGGATCTGAGGAGATCGATTGTCTCGAAGCAGAGAAAAGCCGAGAATACAAGGTAATGAATCAGAAGAGACCGGATGGGTCTGGGAGCTCTCAAAAGTGGAAAGCCGACACTGTGGCGGGATGGTGAACAACAGTGTTCGACGAGTCGACGGGCGGTCCGTGTCAAGTAGGTCGTTATCTCCCCAGCGGATCCGAGATCAGTGTTTCCTCGGTAGCCAAGCCTGAGATTGGTTATATCCCCCAACAGGGTGGAGTTTGGTACCTCTCCAGCGGTTTGAGAGTGTTATCTCCCCAGCGGATTCGAGATCGGTGTTTCCTCGGCAGCCAAGCTTGAGATTGGTTATATCCCCCAACAGGGTGAAGTTTGCTGTAATCCCCAGCGAGCCTGAGGGTTGCTATTTCCCCAGCGGAGGTGTCTGTGGGTGGTTTGTTCCTTAGCAGCCAGGTCTGGAATTTGTTGTAATCCCCAGCAGGGTTGTGACTGTTAGTTCCCGAGCTAGTCTGAAGGTTACTATTTCCCCAGCTAGTCCGAAGTTTGCTGTTTCTCTCAGCAGATTTGAGAATGTTATTTCCCCAGCAAGTCTGAAGGTTGTTGTTTCCCCAGCGGAGGTGGGCGTTGTTTGTTTTCCCCAGCGGAATCCCCAAGCGGATCGGGTTCAGTGGAGGTCGTCCCCAGTGAGGATTATCCGTTCCCCAGCAGCATCGCTATTCCCCAGCAGGGTGGAGATGGGAGTGACATTGAGTTCCTCAACAGAGTTCCTCGAGCTCCCCAGTAGAGTCCCCGGAGGGGGATATGTTTTTATGCATTCATCATTTAGATAAGCATAGCATATTGCATCATTAATTGCGTAGCATTTCCATGGTTATGGAGCATTACGCTAAAAAAAACTCATGCATCAGCATTGCAAGCATAAACTAGCCCTAAGTCGTGGTTACCATTCAAGAATTGGTTGAGCTGGCTGGTGAAGATATTGCTCTGAGAAGTTTAGCATCGCAACATTGGGGCATCTGGGTCGATTTCAGAATTGGTTTCCCCAACATGGTTGAGAGGCTGGTGTTTTCCCAACAAGTGACTCCCTAGTTGGGTGGGTTTCTCTGCCGTTTCGAGAATGACAGATCAGCAAGCGTCCCCAGCAGTGCTATTCCCCACAGAGTTGGAAGATCGAATCAGAGATGGTGTGCTCAGCAAAGTGATCACTTGCTTTCCCAGCAGGAGTTTTCCTCACCTTGCATCTTGCAGGCTTGGATCGTATCCCCAGTAGAGGCGGATCAGTTTTCAACATCTGAATGGCACATTTGCAGTGGTTGCTCTTGACAGCATTCAGAATTGACAATCCCCAGAGAGGTTTATTTCCTCACCCGTCCGTGAAAGGAAAGCGTGACTCCCCAGTGTAGTCCCTGGCAAGTGTCTGCCTTGTTTGACATAGGTAGATGTCGTCCTTGCGATACCAGTAAGTGTCGTGTTGATTCCCGTGTGGGTCCTTTCTTTTGGTGTCAGTAGACATCATCTTTCGATGTCCGTAACATCGAATCTTTCCCATTTGTCCGTTGATGTCTGGTCGTGGTTTCTCTTCCCATTCGTCCGTTGACTTCTGGTCGTGGTTTCTTTTCCCATTCGTCCGTTGACGTCTGGTCGTGGTTTCTCTTCCCATTCGTCCGTTGACGTCTGGTCGTAGTTTCTCTTCCCATTCGTCCGTTGGTGTCTGGTCGTGGTTTCTCTTCCCATTCGTCCATTGGCGTCTGGTCGTGGTTTCTCTTCCCATTCGTCCGTTGACGTCTGGTCGTGGTTTCTTTTCCCAGTCGTCCGTTGACGTCTGGTCGTGGTTTCTCTTACCATTCGTCCGTTGACGTCTGGTCGTGGTTTCTTTTCCCAGTCATCCGTTGACGTCTGGTCGTGGTTTCTCTTCCCATTCGTCCGTTGGCGTCTGGTCGAGTTCAATCCCAGTCATCGGTAAATGTCTGGTCATCCCTTTTTTGGTGTCGGTAAACATCGTCTTTCGATGTCGGTAAACGTCGAGTTTCTTCCCAGTCATCGGTAAATGTCTGGTCGTTCCTTTTTTGGTGTCGGTAAACATCATCTTTCGATGTCGGTAAACGTCGAGTTTCTTCCCAGTCATCGGTAAATGTCTGGTCGTCCCTTTTTTGGTGTCGGTAAACATCATCTTTCGATGTCGGTAAACGTCGAGTTTCTTTCCAGTCATCGGTAAATGTCTGGTCGTCCCTTTTTTGGTGTCGGTAAACATCATCTTTCGATGTCGATAAACGTCGAGTTTCTTCCCAGTCATCGGTAAATGTCTGGTCGTCCTTTTTTGGTGTCGGTAAACATCATCTTTCGATGTCGGTAAACGTCGAGTTTCTTCCCAGTCATCGGTAAATGTCTGGTCGTCCCTTTTTTGGTGTCGGTAAACATCATCTTTCGATGTCGGTAAACGTCGAGTTCTCCCCAGTCATCGGTCAATGTCTGGTCATGTATCCTTTCTTTGATAAATATCAAAATCCCCAGTAGAGTCGTCGGTAAACGTCTTGTCTGGTTCCAGTTGTCAACATCTTGTTCCTCCCCCGTCGAAGCCGCCATCGGTAAATGGCCCCGCTTTCCTTGGTATCAGTGTATATCAAGTCGACTATTTTTTAAGCCGCCATCGGTAAATGGCCCCGCTTTCCTTGGTATCAGTGTATATCAAGTCGACTGTTTTTTAAGCCGCCATCGGTAAATGGCCTCGCTTTCCTTGATATCAGTGTATATCAAGTCGACTGTTTTGAAGCCGCCATCGGTAAATGGCCCCGCTTTCCTTGATATCAGTGTATATCAAGTCGACTATTTTGAAGCCGCCATCGGTAAATGGCCTCGCTTTCCTTGATATCAGTGTATATCAAGTCGGCTATTTTGAAGCCGCCATCGGTAAATGGCCTCGCTTTCCTTGATATCAGTGTATATCAAGTCGGCTGTTTTGAAGCCGCCATCGGTAAATGGCCCCGCTTTCCTTGATATCAGTGTATATCAAGTCGACTGTTCTGAAGCCGCCATCGGTAAATGGCCCCGCTTTCCTTGATATCAGTGTATATCAAGTCGACTGTTTCTTTGATCATCCCCCGCAGAGTGCAAATTCTATGGTTCTTTTGGTATTCAATCCCTGTTTACCTTGAAAGTCTGACAGCCGTTGCTCTCATCCGTTCAGGTTCTCAGTTGATTGAATAGGGGCAGCTGTAGCACCTCAAATTTGTACCCCCCATTCATGCATTCATTTCATTTTTTAGGTCATATATCATTACATATTGCATTGTACCATATCAATAAGCATTGGCATCAAGGAGATTCATCAGTGCAAAAGAGCAAGTATTTACTTGAGATGAAGGCCACATGACTATATTGAAGAGCTTTTATGAGCCAAGGTTCATTTTGAAGCAATTGTACCAAGTGGTAGAGACTCAAAGTCCACAGTACATGTCCAGGTCATCTGGGGCCCATACAGGTCAACTAAAAGTCAACTGAGGGCTAGGAGGCGGAGAAATGGTCTGAGACACTTCATTCATGTCCAAAAGAGGTTTATTCATCATGTTAAACATCTACATTGAGGGTTTTGAAGTCAGATCAAAAGTTTCCAAAAATGGAAAGTGACCTGTAATTTCAAGTTTCCAAAAATGGCAAGTTTTTAGACCATTTTCAACTTGACTTTCCAACATCAAAGAAGCTTCAAATGAAATTTAGGTCAACATGAAAGTTGAAGATCTTTCTCTCCCGTTTCTAAAAAGTCCAAGATCATGAGCATCTGATGAATGGTTGAGGAGTTATGAGCAAATGATCACCAAGTGTGCTTGAAACTTCCAAGAGCCATAACTTTTGATCCAAAGTTCCAAATTGAGTCCCTCTTTTTGCATTATTCTCCTTATGAATCATACTTTCCAAATACATCATTGCATTGCATGAAATTATCTCATATAATCATTTGTTCATGCATGTCCATTTTGGAGGGAAAATACCAAATTCAAATTTGGTGCATCATATGAACAAAATTCCAATTCCAACATGTGCATGAGATGATTTTAAGTGATTTTGAGCATGCACATGGTACTGTTCACGTTCATTCACCATGCATAGGGTGCATTTTACCAATTGTGCATAACACCTCATATTTCATTAATCTTTCATTAGCCAATGCCTAATCATGATTACAACATAATTAACATGTCATATGTAAGCTTAATTGTAACTGTTTTGCTCATTCTTGCAAGTTCTAGATCTAGAATCTCTTTTCCCTCCAATTTTTCTCTCAATCCAAATTTGAAATTTCTCCACATAACACTTCAATTTTATTGCATAATCTTGTTCAGTGAGCATCATTTAGTAGGAATCAAGCATCGATTTGAAGATTTTGGCCAAGATTCGTGCATACTCCAAGCAAACTCATGAAGATGGAATTTGCAATCTGAGCTAGATCTAGGTGGAATCAGCTACCAATTCATACCTAAAGCTTCAAGTCATCAACACAGGAGAAGATCTGGACATTGCTAGGCCTTGAACACGCTGTTTTCACTCACTGCTCTCCAAGAAGGTTGGATTTCGAATCTCACTATTTGTTGTTTTCTTGCCATGATCTTGTAGTGCGTGTTCTCCTGATAATTCTGATATAAAGATCTTAAAAAATGGACAAGTATTGAGTGAGTTATGATGAGTGGAAGTTTTGTTGTCCAAATTGTTTCTGTTCGATTCGTTTTATTCAGTAGGAATTAGGCTTAGTGAATGGTAGATTCATGCTCTACGAAGGAAGACGATTCCAATGATGTATATATTGCTTATTTTTGGGAAAAAAATTGTGCGCCTCCGCCGGTCTTGCCGGAGAAGAAGCCTGAGCTCCTCCTTGCACCGTCGTCTGCGTTTGAATGCTAGGGTTTCCTGTTGGCGCTCGCGTGGCTCCCTGTTGACGTTTCCATTGGCAATCGCTGCTTTGACCGCTCCTTGTGGCAGTTGACCTGCTGAGTTGGCGTGCCACTTCATTAAGTGGTACGCTGCGTTTTGATGACAAACACGCTTGCATACGCATGTCCCTGGTTCGATTCCTCACGAAAACAATTCCACAATCCATTTAATTGCCAGGCCTGAAACGCTGCGTTTCAAGTGAAACGCGTTGGTAACCTTCTCGCCTCACTTCGATTCCCAGCGAATGCATGTTAATTTCCACTTGTTTCGTCACATTATCAAACGACAACGTTTTGGTTGTACCTGGTTCGATTCTCACAGCATGCATGTTTCCATTTCATTTTCAATTAACATTTTCCATTGCTTTCCCACATTATTTCATTATTTTCATGCAAATTCAAAAAATCATAACAAATAGAATATTGATCCAAATTGAATGCAATTTTTTCCTACATGTTCATCTTGATGTCTAGTATTTTATAATGTCCATTTCCTGATTTTATCATTTCTGGATTTTTAACTGTGGACTGTTATTTGAGCATGTATGCAAATATGACATGTTGTACCAATTGATTTGTGAAATGCTCATACATTGTCCAATTGTCATGAAATTTAACATGCTGATTCCTAACATGTTGCTTGAGTTGTGAGAATTTGTTTGGTATTTTTAGCATGTTCCATTTCTGTTTTAGGCACATGGATATTTGGTGTGACAATGTATGTCACACAATTTGATGTTATACTTGTTCATTTTCATTTCCATGTCAATTAAGCTCTGTTGATTCTAATTTTTGCCATGATGATTGTGTTTGACATGTTGTGTGCACATAAAAATTTTCATGATTGTTTGATTCATTTCTGTTTTAATATGGAATTTTGATTCTTGATATCCAATTGTGTGCTTTATGATTGCCTTTGCCTTAGCATAATCATTAGATGGATTTGCCTTAGGATTTGAGTTTGGTCCTTTTTAGGACATGTTCTTACTTGAATAAATATGCTTCATGTTGAATATTGGCTGCTGTTTTGACTTTTTGCTTTTTCTTTGACCCTAGTCTTGGTACTAGTGGTTTGTACTCATCTTTTGAGCTTTGTATTTCAGGTGCAAGCTATTAGCTCTAGTGGTTGATGCAATCTTATGACTTGAGATGAAAATTTGCTTTGTCCACTAACCTTTGTGTGTTGTAGGTACCTTGGTGAAGAACTCACTTGAGTTGTTGACTTGCCTTGTATGCATATTGGTTGTAACACTGTTGTTGACTGTTTAGTTTGTCTGAATGTGAATACTGACTTGTTTGACCTTCTTACAGGTACTTTAGTTGCTTTAGCTCATTGCTTGAGCTTTGCTTTGCTTGTGGTTGGCATACCACCTAGGTAATCATCCTCTAACTCCATGTAGTCTGGAAGCCCTGTCGTTTCTTTTGGCAGGCATTTGGCTGAAGTCCTCCTTAAGAGGCGATGACTGTGATTGTTTATATTTGTGCCATGTACTTCAAGTCCTCCTAAGTGAAGAGGCAATTGGCAGATAGAAGGGACTAGCAGTCAGTTCCCTGCTAATCGTTTGAGTCGTTCATTATGCTTGCACCACGTGCTGAGGCTCTTGAACCTAACCCAAGATCCTTGTATATAGGGTCAGTCAAGTGGAGTAGGGTCCCTCATTCTGGATCCCCACGTTTTCATTGGTTGAAGCTCACCCAGGCCCGGGTTAAGAGCTATGAGGTCTTACCCTCATTACCTTTCATCTGCTCACCCTGACGGCCAATGTCAGTGGTTAAGAGCCCTCAGATACCCTTCCAGTTGGCTTGTTTGTCGAGGTTGATATGACCCCTTGACTAAAGCCTCACCCTTGATGTTTGAGCCCCTTGTTGGTGTTTTTACTGCTGTATGTTTTTGTGTGGTGTGATTGTATCCCCATAGGATTGCTAGACTTCGCATAGTCTCTCGTTTACATGTCAATTAAGGTAGGACGGTTCCTTCGTCTAGGACTTCCTTTCTTGCGTGAGCTTTCCCAAAACACAAACAAACATTATCTTCTCTTAAGGACATGTTGACTCCTTCTACTACAGGTGAGTAAGTCTCCAAAGGTCGAGCATCCGGTAGATTGCGTAGTGACGTTGTTCACCTAAAAAACACAAAACAAACAGAAATGGTTTAGCCGAACTACGGCAACTCTGATTCTCATGTCCAGATGAGATACGTAGGCACGAGATGCGATGTCTTGTCGAGTTTGACTGACGACTAACATTAATCCTTCTTTTCTCTCGCCCTCGTTGCGATCGAGACCTTCCTTCTCTCTTGCCCTAGTTGCAATCGAGACCCTTCGTCTTTTCGTGTGTGTTTGTTAGGAGTCAGATGTAAGACCATTGATTGGCTATCTGTAACACCCTTCTACCCAAACGACATATTTAAATAATTTATCAGAGTACAACATGTTGAAGAGTTTACATTTCTTACAACATAACACTTATCGCATCACAATAAACATAAAACATATTATTTATTTTATTAAAACTTCGCAGCGGACAACAACACAAATATTATCATTCATCATATAACAATTCATAATAATGTTTCAACATTATTTCAACAAAGCATCTCAACATATTAGTCATCATAAACAACGTAAATAATAACCAATTATCTATCGAATCCCATAACCCGGTGTCACATGACCAGAGCATTTGACTCGACTCTGTAGAATAACTCTACACTTATTCTTCGAACCTCAACAATAGCTACTCCTCTTTATCTGCACATTGCTCATCATAGATGAACATAAACACATGCAGAAGGGGTGAGAATTACATTATTAAATAATAATATAACGACAGAAATATAAACATAAATATATTTCACATATGCCAACACAGCTCATCATAATCATCATAATCAACATACTCATGAACATCAACAAAACAACATATCAAATGCAATGCACACACCCATGCATGACTCAACACGACTCGGTATACCCATTTTGTGACCAACTACAGGATCACCACTCCCAGATTCATCACCATAGAATCCGAGTTCCCCGCAAGGAACCAAGCCTCTCCACAAGCTCGGAGTCAACAACATCATTGGAACTCAGTCCGTTCATCACTAGGCATCGGCCTTTCATGAATGCATGCACACCAAACATGCATCATAATCAACATAGCAACAACAGCATCATATAGTCATGTTATCATCATCATTAATAGCATGACATACAACTCAACAAAACAACAACAACATTACAACGATATCACATCTGGGAGTTTAAAACGCGAAAGTTGTCCGTCAAACTGATATGGCGAACGCCATTAGGCTAATGGCGAACGCCATTAGCGTTAAACGCTCTTATTCTGGAAAAACTGTCCGTCAAACTGATATGGCGAACGCCATTAGGCTAATGGCGAACGCCATTAGCGTTAAACGCTCTTATTCTGGAAAAAAGCCCAAATGGCGAGCGCCAAAGGCATAATGGCGAACGTCATTTGGCTGTTATGTGCATAAATAAGATTTTAAGTGCGGAAACAGTGGACGCGCGGGCTTCTAAGCATATAACTCAACAAAACTCACAGATCGGAGAATTTCCATCAAACCCCAAACTTTCCCAATCTCCCTAAAATCCCCAAAATCCATCAACAATCCAACATATATCATGAATTTGCTCGCATATTATCGTTTAATAAGGTTCAGACCCTTACCTCTTTGGATTGAAGGAAGTTCTGAGCAATCTTTGGCCTTTTCCTCTTCCTTCTCTTTCTCTTCAGCGTTTCTCCCTTTCTCTGACTCTGAGGCAAAAATACGTGAAAACACTCTGAGTTCTCACCTTGGCCTCTTTTATCCATTTCCACTTTTACCCTTCCACTCTTCATATTCCATTTATTTTATTTATTTAATTATTATTAAATAAATAACATCTATAATAATAATAATAATTCCAATATTATTTAATAATTCATTTTACCTTCAAATAATCATATTAAAATAATATTTAAATTAATCTAACAATATTCTGGGTGTTACAACTCTCCCCCACTTTAGAAGTTTTCGTCCTCGAAAACATACCTCAAGCAAATAGAGCCGGATACGACTCCTTCATCTGATCTTCACGCTCCCAAGTCAAGCTCTCACCAGCTGGACCTCCCCAAACAACTTTCACTAGAGCAATCTTCTTACCTCTCAGGGTCTTCTCTTCTCGGTCATCTATCCGAATTGGCAACACCTCAACGGTCAAATTATCCCTCACCTGGATATCATCCAACTGAACAACATGCGAAGGATCCGCAATATATTTTCTCAACTGAGATACATGAAACACATCATGCAGATTAGAAAGCGATGGCGGTAAAGCTATCCGATACGCCACTTCCCCAACCCTCTTCAAAACCTGATACGGACCCACAAACCTCGGAGTAAGCTTTTTAGACTTTAAAGCTCTACCCACACCTGTCGTCGGAGTAACTCTCAAGAACACATGATCTCCCTCTTGGAACTCAAGTGCCTTCCTCCTCTTATCATGATAACTCTTCTGACCATTCCGAATATCTTCCAGAATTTCACTAGTCAACTTCAGCATACCCAACTTTACACTATCAGCGGAAACTTCACAACCCAAACTCATATCACGGAACTGTTCAATTAACTCAAGCTCCCGAACCATCATCATAGACATATGTAGAGACTTTCTACTCAGCGCATCTGCAACTACATTAGCCTTACCGGGATGATAACTCAATTCAAAGTCAAAATCCTTCAGTAATTCTAACCACCTTCTCTGCCTCATATTTAACTCTTTCTGATCAAACAGATACCTCAGACTCTTGTGATCACTGAACACTTCGAATCTGGAACCATACAGATAATGCCTCCACATTTTCAACACAAATACAACAGCTGCAAGTTCTAGATCATGCGTAGGATAATTCCTCTCATGAACTTTCAACTGTCTAGAAGCATAAGCTACAACTTTACCATTCTGCATCAAAACACCACCAAGACCCATCAAAGAAGCATCACAATAAACAACGAAGGACTCACCAGGATTAGGGAAGATCAACACTGGAGCACTGGTCAACTGCCTCTTCAACTCAACAAAACTCGCTTCACAAGCTGCATCCCACACATACACTTGACCCTTCTTAGTCAACTGCGTCAACGGCAATGCCAACTTAGAGAAGCCCTCAATAAATCTGCGATAATAACCAGCTAACCCCAGAAAACTGCGTATCTCAGTAGCAGACTTCGGAGTCTCCCACTGTAATACAACATCAACTTTAGCAGGATCAACAGAAATCCCACCACTCGAAATCACATGGCCAAGGAAACTCACTTCCTTCAACCAGAACTCACATTTAGATAACTTTGCATATAATTTCTTTTCTCTTAACACCTGCAAAACAATTCTCAGATGTCCTGCATGCTCTTCTTCCGTCTTAGAATATATCAATATATCATCTATGAACACCACAACAAAATTATCAAGGTACGGATGAAATATACGATTCATATATTCCATAAACACACTTGGAGCATTAGACACACCGAACGGCATCACAGTGTATTCATAATGACCATACCTCGTACGGAAAGCAGTCTTCGCAATATCATCTGACTTCACTCGGATCTGATGATAACCCGACCGCAAATCAATCTTACTGAAAACATGAGCTCCAACCAACTGGTCCATCAAATCATCAATCCTCGACAATGGATACCGATTCTTGATAGTCACCTTATTCAACTGCCGATAATCGACACACAACCTCATCGTACCTTCTTTCTTCTTCACTAACAATACTGGTGCACCCCAAGGAGAAACACTTGGACGCACAAACTTCTTCTCAAGCAATTCTTCAAGTTGCTTCTTCAATTCAACTAATTCAGTTGCCGACATTCTATAAGGAGACATCGACACTGGACTCGTACCTGGTACTAAGTCAATGGCAAATTCGACTTCACGTTCTGGAGGTAAATCACTTACATCCTCCGGAAACACATCCTGAAATTCACAGACAACAGGCAAATCTACACTCACCACTTTCTTATCCGCTTGCAGAGACGCAAATAAAGCGAATATTTGAGCTTCATCTTTCACAAAATCCCCCACCTGCCTAGCAGATAGAAATCTTGCCTCATCATTCTCACCAACTTCAGAAAACCGCACCGTCTTCCTATAGCAGTTGATAAACACGCCATAGAATTCTAGCCAATTCATTCCCAGAATAATATCAATTTGGTGCAAGGGTAAGCACACCAAATCAATCACGAACTCTCTCTCAAAGATCGTCAAATGACAACCTCGACAGACAACAGAAGTCTTCACAGAACCATTAGCAGGAGTATCTATCACCATACTTCCGCCTAGGGACGACATAATCACACCAATCCTGGTCGCACACTCATACGAAATAAACGAATGAGTAGCACCAGTGTCAACAATAGCAAGCAATTCAACATTATTAATCAAGCAAGTACCTTTAATCAGATTATCTTCTTTAGGAGCTTCAGCCCCACTCAGGGCAAACACCCTACCAGTAGTATGAGCTGCAGTAGCCGCCTTCTTCGGTTTCGAGCACTGCGAACTGATATGGCCTTTCTCGCCACAATTAAAACATGTCGGACCAGCATCCTTACATTCAGTAACTCTATGACCAGCCTGACCGCATCGGAAACATCTCAGCACTTTCTTGGTACAGCTATCAGCACGGTGGCCTGGCTCGCCACACTTGAAACATTTACCAGCTATGGGAGATCCTCCCCCACTTGGCTTCTTCTCATCTACTACTTTCTGCTTACCTTTACCATTCGGAGATGCATAAGGACTACCACGATCCTTATTCTTCTTCTCACTAAGACTCTTGTAATGAGCAGTCCTAGCCTTGCTATCTTCATCAAATATCCTGCACTTATTAACCAGTGTAGGAAACCTACGAATCTCCTGGTAACCAATGCCTTGTTTGATCTCGGGACGCAACCCGTTCTCAAACTTGACACACTTGGATTCCTCAGCATCAGCATCATTATAATGAGGACAATACTGCACCAGCTCCTCAAACTTCGAAGCGTAATCAGCAACAGACATGTTACCCTGCTTCAGTTCTAGAAATTCCATCTCCTTCTTACATCGCACATCAGCAGGAAAATATTTCTCCAGAAAGACCGTCTTGAACCTTTCCCAAGTCATCTCAGCACCTGGTACTTCAATTCTCTGGCGAGTGTTATCCCACCAGTTTTCAGCCTCTTCAGATAACATATGCGTACCAAACTGCACCTTCTGTGCTTCAGTACACGTCATCACCCGGAAAATCTTCTCAATTTCCCTCAGCCAAATCTGAGCACCATCTGGATCATAGCGCCCTTTGAATGTAGGAGGGTTATTCTTCAGAAACCTTCCCAAATTCTTAAACTCGTCGACCGGCGGATTCTGCTGCGCCTGCATAGCCTGCGCCATAGCAGCCAAAGCCTCAGCAATCGCACGGTCATTTTCTCCAGCCATACTCTGCACAACACGACCACCACCGTTAAATATCGACAGTGTCATTTACACTAATCGACCAACAGGGAAAACATCACATTATGACTCGACTGGACTGACTATGCTCTGATACCACTAATGTAACACCCTTCTACCCAAACGACATATTTAAATAATTTATCAGAGTACAACATGTAGAAGAGTTTACATTTCTTACAACATAACACTTATCGCATCACAATAAACATAAAACATATTATTTATTTTATTAAAACTTCGCAGCGGACAACAACACAAATATTATCATTCATCATATAACAATTCATAATAATGTTTCAACATTATTTCAACAAAGCATCTCAACATATTAGTCATCATAAACAACGTAAATAATAACCAATTATCTATCGAATCCCATAACCCCGGTGTCACATGACCAGAGCATTTGACTCGACTCTGTAGAATAACTCTACACTTATTCTTCGAACCTCAACAATAGCTACTCCTCTTTATCTGCACATTGCTCATCATAGATGAACATAAACACATGCAGAAGGGGTGAGAATTACATTATTAAATAATAATATAACGACAGAAATATAAACATAAATATATTTCACATATGCCAACACAACTCATCATAATCATCATAATCAACATACTCATGAACATCAACAAAACAACATATCAAATGCAATGCACACACCCATGCATGACTCAACACGACTCGGTATACCCATTTTGTGACCAACTACAGGATCACCACTCCCAGATTCATCACCATAGAATCCGAGTTCCCCGCAAGGAACCAAGCCTCTCCACAAGCCCGGAGTCAACAACATCATTGGAACTCAGTCCGTTCATCACTAGGCATCGGCCTTTCATGAATGCATGCACACCAAACATGCATCATAATCAACATAGCAACAACAGCATCATATAGTCATGTTATCATCATCATTAATAGCATGACATACAACTCAACAAAACAACAACAACATTACAACGATATCACATCTGGGAGTTTAAAACGCGAAAGCTGTCCGTCAAACTGATATGGCGAACGCCATTAGGCTAATGGCGAACGCCATTAGCGTTAAACGCTCTTATTCTGGAAAAAGGCCCAAATGGCGAGCGCCAAAGGCATAATGGCGAACGTCATTTGGCTGTTATGTGCATAAATAAGATTTTAAGTGCGGAAACAGTGGACGCGCGGTCTTCTAAGCATATAACTCAACAAAACTCACAGATCGGAGAATTTCCATCAAAACCCCAAACTTTCCCAATCTCCCTAAAATCCCCAAAATCCATCAACAATCCAACATATATCATGAATTTGCTCGCATATTATCGTTTAATAAGGTTCAGACCCCTTACCTCTTTTGAATTGAAGGAAGTTCTGAGCAATCTTTGGCCTTTTCCTCTTCCTTCTCTTTCTCTTCAGCGTTTCTCCCTTTCTCTGACTCTGAGGCAAAAATACGTGAAAACACTCTGAGTTCTCACCTTGGCCTCTTTTATCCATTTCCACTTTTACCCTTCCACTCTTCATATTCCATTTATTTTATTTATTTAATTATTATTAAAATTAATAACATCTATAATAATAATAATAATTCCCAATATTATTTAATAATTCATTTTACCTTCAAATAATCATATTAAAATAATATTTAAATTAATCTAACAATATTCTGGGTGTTACACTATCTGTTTCCTGTTTCTTTTGTGGAGTTGGATGTAAGACCAGCGATTGGCATTCCGTTTCCTATTTGCGTTTGTTTGTTGTTTGTGGAGTCAGATGTAAGACCATTGATTGGCTATCTGTTTCCTGTTTCTTTTGTGGAGTTGGATGTAAGACCAACGATTGGCATTCCGTTTCCTATTTGCGTTTGTGTGGTTTCTTTCGACGTCTCAGCGTCTTCTTTCAGCGTTTTGTTTTGGCGTGCGTTAGCCGAGCTACAAGTGCTCTGATTCTTCCTCTGGTTAGAGAAGATACATATGCATAGGATGCAACATCCTAGCGAGCACGTTTCCCATCTCCCCGAACTACGTCGACTCTGATGTTTGTGTCTGACAAACTACGTAGGCCCAGGATGCGACATCTTGCCGAGTCCGCTTTCTCCGTCTTCGTTCATCGGTGTTTTATTCCAGTGTGTGCAGTTTTTGAGCAGTTATTCAGCAACCTTCTTCTATTCTTCTGAGCGTGGATCCCGTCGAGTACGACGGACGTGAGGGGGTGCTAATACCTTCCCCTTGCGTAATCGACTCCCGATCCTAGCAATCTCTGGTCGTAAGACCATTTCCTTTCCAGGTTTACTTCGAGCATTTCCTTTCCCTCCTTTGGGATAAATAACGCACGGTGGCGGCTTTGTGTCTTTTCCCGCCGGTTGTTTTTCGCGTATGCGACACTTGGTGCATCACATGATGGCCCTATCACACGCCCATGCAAGCATGAAAGAGAGATTTTCAAATTTCACCAAAAATGGAAGTGTGCAAATATCATTGACATTGACCTATAAACAGAAGCTCTCTTGCTCAGAAATAGGACCTCATGCGCCAACTTTGATTCAGCAACCCTAAACCCTCACCATTAAAGGATAAGCTTGAAGATTTTCTTTGAAAATCGAGTTTGAATCTCCCACTGTTTTTGAGATTGAAACTCCAAGAGTTTATCCCTTTTCTTGATCCATTTCTATTCCATCAAGCATCTGAAGTAAGGCCAAGCATAATTAAGAGCAAGATCGTGCCAATCTGAAGCTCCATTGAAGGTGAATTTTCATATTTTTCCACTCTTCGATTCTCTCTTATTTCTCCACTATTCTTGTTGATTTTTGGTTGTCTGAAGTCCTGCCATTGTAGGAGAGAAGATTGAGTTGCTTAGAGGTCAAATCAAAGCAACTCAGATCATGATCCTCAAAATTCAACTCCCTGTATCTTCCTATATACTTGGAGTTAGACAAAATTGAGGTCAGATTCGAGCTCCTGAGCATTTTTCTTTAAATCCATGTCTTGCTTTTTCGTTTTGGTGATGGTTGAAGGTGGACCAGTCCAGTGAGGTCCACCAGAGAAGAAGACCGAAGCTCTGGCTCCGGCGATGTGTTGGCATGTCTCTAAACCACATGATCCATTCATTTTGTTTTAATCTTAGGCGTTGGTTTTGATTACCACATGTGCGGCGCAGTTGACTCAAGACCTTGTGGAACGCGCGCTAGGAACCATCTGATCTGACACCTCAATTAATGAGGGAGATCAGATAGTCCACGTATTTTTGTAATTTATGATTTTTATTTTAATTGCTTTATTTTCATTAATTCATATTAATTTTAATATTAATCCAAAAAATATGAGACTTTCACTAAAAAATTTCAAATATTTTTCTCTTTCATTTTCTGAATTAAAATTATTTTTTGGATCAATATTAATATTTTTCATGATTTAATTGTTTTTGTGCATATTTTTAATTGTTTAAAAATACTTTTGCATTTCCAAAAATAATGAAATTTTTTCTCCAAGGTCCTTTGACCTTGTTTGACCTATGATAAATCTCTTGGCCATTTATTTGGTGTTTTGAAGAGGTTTTAGGTTTTTGATTAAACATAATTTAATTTAATGCATTTTAAATTGATTTTTAATTGTTTAATTGTGAATAAATTGTGTTGAGCTATTTTTATTGACTTGTGAAGTTTGACTATTGTGTTTGGGCCTTGGTCAAGGTTGATTTGACTTTGTTGGATTAAAATCATTGGACTCAGGGGATTGATGAAATGTACATTTCATCTCCCAAAATGAATGAATGATTTTAATTTGATAAAATCCTTCCCTTGTCCAATTTGTGTTTGTCTCATTTCCCCTCCCTCTTCATCTTTGATCCACTTCTATCCCATTCATTCCATTGACCTATGATATCTCCATATCTTAAGGCTAATTGGTTGATAAACCAATACAAGTATGGATGAGATTAGGTCCACCCTTTTACCATTTTATTTTAAGTGTGATATATTTTAGGAGTATGGTTCATTATACCATATCTCTAACATGCATTAACACTAAAATTTCTATTGCCCAACCTCAGATAGTTGTGACTTCTACATAAGTCCAATTACGATTGCTTAACATAACGCTAAAATTTTGACTCAAAATCATATCATTCTAGTAAGTGATATTGTAAGTCTCCCCCTTTCATGGTATTGTGTGGAAACTTGGCCTTTTTTCATTCCTTTGGAAGACGTTTTGGTTCAAGGATCCATACTTGTGAATAGAGGGTTGAGTGTTCTCCAAAGAATGACTTAAAGAATTAAAAGGCAAAAGCAATACTAACATCTAATCAACTAACATTTGACTAACTTTTAATTCCAAGTCATTTACTTTATGCACTTTAAATTAAAGCCCTTTTATCATTTGCCATTATTCATATCATTTAACTTGGTTATTTTAATGCCATTTTTACTTTGCTCACTTGAGCCTTATATTGTGATTGTATATACTTGTTTGTGTATTTTGTTTGTGTTTGTGGTCTTAGGATCTTAATGTACATAATAACAACAAAAACCCTTAAAAATGTTTGTGTGGACTGTTGGATTTGATCTGAGACTTTAACTTAGAATTAGGCAACACTCCCTATGCAAAAGGACTTGGCCAATGCCAACTTTTCTGAAGTCAAGTCATTGTGAATTGAACTTTCATCTGATGCAAGTATTGGGATCCCTCTTGAGTTCATCTGCTACATGGTCTTGACACAAATATGACTTTGAACATGTGTCTAATGCCTTATTCTGAGCCATTCAAGGAGTATGTCATCTGATACATGGGGAAGGTTTTGAAGAAGACTATGAAGTTGCTAGCTTGGATGTGGCTATATTTATTTGATGCCTTGCTATTCATCTTACTTTCTTATTGTTATTGCTTGATTTTAAAGTCCAAAGGAAAAATGGGTTTCTATATGACATTCTTGTCTATTGGATTGCATCGCACCGGTCAGATCTTTTCAACTCTTAACTTTTAAATTCTTGCTTAGGATTAGTCTCTTCATCTCCTCCCGCTTCTTAAATTTCAAATCTCTCACCCCTTTCGAAATCTTCTTTGCTTGTGATTTTTTTAAACTTAGACTTTATTGCAAATTAGAAACTTTGGCCTTATGCCATTGTATTTTTTAAACTTCTTTTCTTAATACAAACTTGTAAATGAACTTAACCATACTTGACTTAGAATTTCAAAAGACGAAAAATAACTAACACTCATTCAAACTCTTTTAGGCCTTTTGTGCCTCTTTCAAACTTAAATTTTTGTTAAAAGCAATTCACTCACTTTGAAATTGATACCACGAACTACGAGGTTTTGATCCCTCATTTTTATGTTGGTACGTAGGCACAAGCCCGAAGGTCTTGTCAAACACAAAAATATAATTAATGAATTCTTTTCTCATCTCCCTATTCTATTTATTGCAAATATCTTTTATGCCAAAACACATACACACATAAAAAAGGGCTCCCTAGGAATATCTAGGACACTTTGGGTGCTAACACCTTCCCTCTGTGTAACCAACCCCCTTACCTGTAATCTCTGGCATTTTCTTAGTTTTGATTTGAAAACTTCTTTTCTTGGGGTTTTGTTCGTACTTTTCCCTTTTCATTTGGAAACAATAAAAGCGCGGTGGCGACTCTGGTTTTATTGATATTAAGTTTATCCATAGTTTAATGGTAATGAATTTACCACTACAAAGCCAAATTAACACTGTGTTCTTGGATTGTGCAATGCCCAAAGTACATCTACCACATTAATTTGTTGCTTTTCAAGTTTTGAATTGGATTCGAGATTGGTTGTTAGGGTGTTACCAAAGTGAATGAAACTTTACAATTTTTGTTTCAAGATTAAAAAGGGTTAAATAATGAAAGGGAAAGTTTTGACCTTTTTCAAAATTTAAAATATGTTGAGGAAAAAGATAATGCAAGCAAAATTGGGAAAGATGAACAATCCTAATCAAAACCTAGAAAAAAATTTAGTGACAAATTTTTCCATTGCAAAATCAATCAAAAAATTTATCTAAGCCACATGGCCCTCCATGTCGCTGCGACATGGTCTTATGGAATAACTTTGACTAACAAAATGGAAAGAAAGAACTAAGGTCATACATTTTGAAAAGTTGAGGGATCAAAATGATCATTTTTAAAGTTAAGGGACTAAAATGGACCCCGAGTATAAGATAACGATAAAAAAAAGGGTATTTAGCCTTGTTCTTTCAAAGGAAATTACTAGAGTTGATTTATCTTCTTCTTTTTCAAACGAGTTCTTTGATGAAGTTGCTAGAGTTTCTTCTAGGTTTGAGTTTATCCCTTTATCTTTTAACAATTGAATCAACTCGTTGAGTTTTTCGATGATCTTTTCATTCTTAGATTTTTCCTAAAACTCATAAACATTCATATCTTTCGATTTAAGGATTGGATCAGGTTTTTGGTTCCAATTCTTAACTCTTAGATATTTATTAGCGACAAAAATATTAATAAAGGTTGAACACCATATGTGAAAGCAACATTCACATTCATCTGATGTTTCAACTTCTTCACCTTGTGAGTTAATTCCCTCTTGTTCGATACTTGGAGATACTCCATAAATCATTTCAAGAGTGTCCCATATTTCCTTGGTGAAATTACAGTTAGAAACATAAAGAAATTGATTTTAATTTAAAGACATAAGTACATTTTTTTAGCTTTGTAATCAATTTCGAACTTTCTCTTGTCTTCTACAACTCATATGAAATCAGGTTTATCTACTACTTCACCATTAACATACTAAGTAGGGGTAAATGGACCATTGATTATTTTTTCCCACAATTCAAAATATAAACTTTGAAAAATAAGAATTTGAAAATATTTTGAGTAAATATGCAGCGAAAAACCAAAGTAAAGAGAAAACTACTGAAATAAGTAAAGAGTCAGGGAATAATGATAACACCAAGGAATTATGTTGGTTTGGTAGAGAAGACCTATATATGTCCCCAAGAATTATTCTTGAGAGTATCCATTAAACTTGAAAGCTTTTAGAAAGGTGTGTCCACGAACCCCTTATACAAAAAAAATGAAGTTTTCATGCCAACTTCTAACCAAACAGCGAATAAGGCTTAAACCGGTTAGTCTCAAAACCAAATAGTGATTTTGCACAGGAAGATATCAAACCAAGACATAGTTTTAGTTGACTATCCACTGAACCAATCCAATGTTTTACACAAGCTAGCCACGAACTGAACCGATATTGTTATCAGGTTGATCTCGAACCTATTCAGCTTTTCCACCAGGTTGAACTTAGAAACTAAGAGATATTTTAATTAGGATAAGCTAGAACTGATAGAGCTTTTAACTAGCCTAAGCTCAAGAAACATTGTGGAGATTTTTCATTGGCTGACCTTCACGAACCAAAAAATAGCTTTTTCTCTAAGGCGAAGCTCACGAACCAAACAAAGACTTCCTAAGACAATCTCCCAATACAAACAAAAGCTTTTAACCAGTTGATCTCATAACCAAAATATATATTTCCTATGAAAAAATTATTTACACAAGAGAAATATTCACTTTTGGTAAATTTACATATTTGCCCTCACCTAGGGCAAATATCTCCACTTAGACTCAAGAGCACTCTCAAAGCACTATGGCAAAAATATGTAAGAAAACATGAGTGATTTAGAAAGGTGATGATAGAAATGAAAAGTGAGTTTTTTCTCATTTTTTGGATGTGAAAAATTGATAGAGAAGCTCTTTATTTATAGGCCAAGGTGTGGTATAAATTTGGAAACAATCCATGAGTGAATTAACTCACCTAATTGATTATGCTAATTAGTTAAACACCCTAAGTAATCTATTAATAAGACTACAAATGGAAGGTTTTGATATATACATGTTACCAATCATTAAAATATCATCCCATTCGATTTTAGACTCAATTAAGCAACGCCTAATCAATTAGGCTAATGATCTAATTAATTATTTAGTTGAAAAAGATCTTCCAATCAGTTAGGCACTCTCATGATTAACATTGTAGGCCTAATTTTTTTTTTGGTGATTTAAATTAAATATGAGAGGCTTCTCAAATTTTTTTAGTGTGTGTGATTTAGCCATTGTATTTCCAAAAATATCCTTGTGTCTTTACAAGACACTAGTCTCTCAGACGAATACGAGTAGACAAGTTTTCACACTTTCTCTCTTTTACAACTCTAAAGCTTCAATTTTGGCATCATTGTCTTTGAGTTTATTATCACACATGAGCGTTGAATCTTATTAATGAGGCTTAATATGTCTTCATGTTGATTACCATCATCTTAGAGTTGAGAAGTCAAACCATCGGTGATCCTTGAAATAGAAACCTTCAATTGAATGTCTTTTGACTATAGTGTTGGCTTTAAAGAGAAGACTTAATATTCAAGAACATGTTAAAGAGGATATCTTTATACATTTTTACTGGAAATTTGGATATTATTTTAATGAGGCTTGAGATAAGTCTTCATAATAAACTCCATCATCAAGTAAACTACTTGATCATATATCTTTGATGACTTCTCTGGATTTTGCTTGACATAAAGTGTTGTCTTCATAAATAGGCACAAAAGCAAAACAATGATACCCATACTTCATCTTGATTAAGAACCATCACTTTATTATCATACCAACCACCATCACTTGATAAAGAACTTATCAAACATAACCACTTGATAAAATAAATCAAGCACCATCACTTGAACAATCATATCCTTGACAACAAGACTGGTGAACAACAAATTGACAAACACCATCATTTGAAAAAACACATGAAGTACCATCACTTGAAAAATCACATCCTTAAACAACAAGACTGATGAAGAATCCTTTTAAGATCGTTGTCAACATCAAAATCAAGTCAACATGTTATTGCTGTCTTCATACTTGCAAGCACATATATCCATATTTAGATCCTTATACATGAATCCTTGCCGTCCTTTGAGGTTAAACATATTTGATCCTTATACATAAATCCTTGTCACCATGTAAGGCAATTAAACATGTTGGATCCCCTTCGCCCTTAAGACAATATTATCATCTCCTACAAAGAATCAGTGTTCTCCACAAGAGCACCAAGGCAAAACTTGGCTGAGGGATATTCCCAAACAATTCATATAGATACGACAATAATAATGAAGCAAGTCAAATATAAAAGAAAGCCCTTAAGGGCAGTGGTCAATATTAGATAAAGAGCATATGTGGGCTAACCAAATAAAATTGCCAGAGGCCTGATTACATATTAAAAAACCAAAAAGAAATAAGAAAAATCCTCTGACTCATTGACCTTATTTGGAAACCTGATTTTCATTTGGGGCATCTTCTTGGTAATTCGTCCCTCGATTAGTGTCCTTCGTCACCTTACAACCCTTAGGCTCAACTTAGGTGTCCTTAAATGAAAATGCGACTAGCTGAACCGGAGAAGGATCATCAATATCGTCCACCAGTTTTCTGTCAAGGACGAATTTGAACATGTATAGTGGGAAAAAATCCATCTCATGATAAAACAAGTCTGTTTTCTCCTTTGGCCACTCAAAATAAACGTTAGAGGTCTTTACCATATCATCTTTGAGCACATACACTTCCTCCTCCAGCTTCGCCTGAGAGATGCGATCTTGATCAAGAGATATATACAACCTTTTCTTTGTGGCAAGAAAGTATTTGGCCATGGTCTCCGCATCCCGGAGCTGGTCCTTCAAGGTCTCATTATCCTCCTGCATGACCTTTATTACCACCTGCCCTTTGGCTAGGCCGCCTTGGTAGCCCGTGAGCTTTGTCCTCAGTTTAAGCATGCTTTTATTGTTATCAAACTCCATTTTAAAAACCTACTAGATTATTCTCCTTGAGATCATACACCTTGATGGATGGCTTATTATAGACAGTCGTCTCAACACATGGGAAGTCCTTAGGAAAGGGAAGGAGAGAACCAGTAAACTTGATGGCGTTGAAGTAAAGTTCGTTCCACATAGAGAACTGAGTTGGCTAGTCCCTTCTCGAGGACGATGTATGCTCCCCTCTGCAGAACTGGTATGAACTGCCTTACCCTTGGGGCCAAGGATGAGTCAACTCCCTGCCTCTGAGTTTCGTGGGTTTGAGACTCAGGGGGCGCATCACGTTCAAATTGTCACTTAACACTTTTGATGTGCAAGTCGTCTAAGTGACTATGAGGATTATCTAGTCCTGAGCGTTCAACCTTCCTCTTAGCCAAACACTCATTCCTCTCGTCTAGGGAAATTTTGGACATCTTTTCTACTATTAAAAAAATGATTAAAGATGAGTATATGAGCACATGAAAAATTCAAAATAGAGTACGTTATCATCAAAACCTATTTAGATATTTTTCCATGGACTTATCGTCCCCCTATCCAAGATAATCATGGCGCGGGAATCCATGACCTCAAACTCTTCCAAAACTTAGACTAGCTCCACTTCTTTAGCAGTGATGTGGTCGAAGCTATATCACGTGACCACCACTAGATTGGTCATCCAGGCCAACGGGAAATAGGGAACCATCTTCCTAAGTAGTAACTGTTGAAGAGCCATATCACCCTCTCACCCTCACAAAATTGTCTTTTCAACCCTTGTGGTAGTTAGAGTAGGGTTTAAACAAAGCTATCTCAGGAAAGCCGCTTATTATCACCTAACCCTAGTCAACATACGCTTTAGTGTCGTAGAAGAAGAATAGCATCCCTAAGTTAGAACGAACCCATAGCCGCCGACATATGATTCTGTAGGCCTATATTAAACTCCAGCCATTAGGCGTGATCTGAGATGGGGCAACATTAAACACCTTCAAAACCTCCGTCTTAAAGGGGGGGAAAGGGAAAAGAACCTCAATGTCATGAACAGTGGAAAGGTGGAATAAAAATAGGGAGTGGGTGAACCGTCCGAAGAAGCAATATTAGACCTCTCTTCCAAGGAACATGCCTCTAGGATAACCTCTTCATCTTCATTTGAAGAAGAAAAGTTATCCTCCTATCGGAGGAACGCTATTTGGGTTCAGTGTCAGAGACAACAATTATATTCTTTCTTCTTGAAAAAACAGAAGGTAAAAAAAGAATCATTATCACTACTTCCGCTACTATGACTATCATAACTAATGGAATTATCTCAACTCCCAAACATGCATAGTTCCATTAATTTGCAATTAACCATCTCATCGGGACACCTAAAATTTCTATAACATTGGTTCCATAAGGATATACATCCATCAAAAGTTGAAGCCTATATCAGGTTTTCATTCTCGTATAAATCCATAATTATCGCCATAAATGGAAAACGGAAAGAGAAGAATATAGAACTTGTACCTGTAAAAGGGTTAGGCTTGATCGTGAGAAGATGTAAGAGCTATTGAAGAAGACATAAAAGACAAGCTTTGGCGAAAAAGTGTGCAAAAAGGTGAAAAAGTTAAGTTTGAATCTCTTTAATAGAGGAAGGACGGGTGATCTAGTTTCTTCTAGGTTTCCCATCATGAAAGACTCTGCACGTTTCTGACACGTCCATGTACAACTTGCAAGTGTCTGCCACCCATGACGTTCAAGCCTAAAAAGTGAGCCAACACAAGTATAAGGGGGTCTAAGAGTGATGTGCATTATGATCCTTTATATTAGGAGTATGTTGATGCCTCACATGAAAGTCAAACGTCCAAGAGATCATCTATTAAGGCTCCCTTAAGTCAACCATCTAGCAAGTCTTCAAGAAACCTATATTTGTCTTAATTTCCTATTTTCATGTATGAATACATTAAAGATATTACATATGTGAAGGTTAATGAAAATTGTGGTTTTTGTGCTATTGGAGATTCACATGGATAGGGTGAAAAGTCGTGGTCCTTGGTTCATACGCAGTTAGATGGTAAATTTTTTCACAACAATTGTATTCCAAAGTGTTATATGACATAATTTTATAAGTTAGAAGTTCGTTGATAATCTCTGGCTTGAGTGTTCAAGAGCGTGACAAATGGATGGTGATTCCTAATATGAATTATCATATTGCTTCTAGATACAATGTGATAATATTCATATTGTCTCGTAACCTTAACATCATATTCTTTCCACCTGTGTTATCTCCATGTAGGTCTGTGAGTAGACATAAACTTATTATAGTTGATTTTTTCAACAATAGTCATTGAGTTCGATTGAAGTTGAAGTCTAATTATTCATTGCGTCCCTCACTGACTGTTAGAGAGATAAATGTATTGAAGGTGCAAGAGCATGGCAAACAACGTATGCATGACGTATAATGCATTGGAAAAACGAAGTCATAAAGTCAACATGATTTGGATTGTACAAAAATTTTGTATGGTCGGGATTGCGCCGACACTTTTGTATGATCAGAATTACACCGACACTTTTGTATGGTCCATAATGATTTAAAATTTATATAAATATCCCTTGTTAACAAGCAATTACAAAAATGAAAAAAAAACGACCCCATTTAAATAAAAATATATGATGTATCAAATTTTCCAAATATTCGATAGCATAAAAGTGATCATCGGACTTTTTTGAAAATATTGGTATAAACCATTTGAATTCCACCATTTTAAAAAATCCAAAATAATCTATTTTACTTTTACAATTTCACTTATTTTTATTCAAATAGTATTTTGGTCAAATAATCTAAAGTGTCGGGGTGTTTGGATTAATTTAGAGGGTGTCAAATTAAATTCTCCTACTTAGACCGTTATAAATTTCATTAGTTTGATCGATCTACTAGAACCAACAATGCCAAACAACTTCCATTTCGAATCTCTTGATCTCTTTTTATTTTAATTGTTGGGACACTTGTCGCAACTATCATACATGTGTAGTCCAAATGTCAGATGTGTGTCGTACGAGTGTGAGACACATAAGAGATATGTGGACCACACACATCCCAATATGTGTAACTAATTTCATTTTCTCCAATGACAGAATAATAACCCAATTACACGAAGATGGCTATAAAACTATAAACAGAAACAGGAAGATATAGGACGCGAAATATAAGTTACAAGCATTATTCTGATACACAAAAAGGGGCCAAAGTCCAAGCACTGCCTATGCTTGAGACACACAGATTTATTCTTCTATACATCATGATGCCTCTTTATTAATAACCAAAACTAGATGCATGATTGTTAAGCCAAGAACCTTTCCAACAAGTTACCAAAGAAGAAGCTAGTTTTAGCCCATCCTTTTGTCTCTGGTTCTTTGTCATAGGTTGGTACCTTCTTAACATCTACCATCATTGTCTTGCCTATTTCTTTACGAAGAGCTTCTATAGTTTTCATGTCCACTGAGTTCCCTGATGCATCCCTCACATAGAAGACATTAAGTGCTTGCTCCCCTCTAGTTGATATACCTGCCCTACAAACTGTCAGGCCATTCTCTCTTAGAATCCTTGTTACTTCAGACAGCAATCCCACTCTATCCTTTGCACACAACTCAAGGCTCACACCCTGTGAACAGAGATTGCCCGAGAAAAGTTTAGAACAAAAAAATCAAGTTCTTCAGCATAATGCGGAAGAGTTGCTAGCAGAAATCAATTGAAGTCTGTAAGTTACCTCGCTTACTCTTCTTTGAATAGCAGCTTCGATGCATTTGATGACCCTTTCTTTCTCTCCTTCTGTATCAAGCGTGCATCCGTCCATGTGCCGAATAAAGTATTCCTGAATGTAAAGGATTCTTTAGAAACCAGACAATTTCAATATAAACAACTAGTTTTACCCTGTGTATTTGAACCGTTTAAGTGGAGACGCGAAAATGAGAGTATTAATGTGGTGTACCTGGGATGCATAAGGTTTGTCTGATGAGATTGTGGCATGGGAAACAACATATTGCATATCAGTAAGAGTGCAAACAATGTCAAACATGAGTTTTGCGCGATCTTTGCACCTGACACTAACCACTGAGTAACCTTTTTCCTCGCAACATTCTATCGCTATTTTTGGCCAGAAAGAGGGAGGACATTCACTTTCTGTCGTGGTTACTCCAGAACTTTCATAATCTCGATCAGCAAACAACATCTGGTGGAGTCGCCTATCGATATGGGTGAAACTCATGGAGAGACTAGTTCTACTAGCAACTTTATCACCATCCTCGCATCCGCGTAAGATGTTATTGAGCTGCTCCTCCACAAGAGACAATCTTTTTGGATCGTCCACGGCTTTTCTCGTACCATCATTGACATAAAGGACGCAAGCTATTCTTCGGTTATGAGTCCAAACTTCAGCTACAACCACGTTAAAATGGAGGCTGGCAAGAACAGCTGAGATCTCAGACAAGAGACCGGGGCGGTCTCTCCCGATTAGCTCAATGGCTATATGATCGCCAACGGAATGCACCCCAACCCGTTTTCCGGTCCAACTCTTCACTCCTTCTTTACTCTGGCTTTTCGGTCCTAGAGCCTATTGTATGAAAAACTGTTAACAGATAGCAATTATTCCCTAGCAAAATTGATTGAGTCTGTTACATGGTGGCTAAATAGAAACCATATCTTAATATAAGAATATATCAGAGATTTATATACCTTTTCAATGAGGTCAATGGTTTTGTCATCTGTTATCTTTTTCCCATGCTGATCCGTGACATGAAATACTGTATATCATTCGGCGAACAAGTAAGATACTACCCCTGAATCGTGCCGCGTTACGAGTCATACTCAACACGAATAGGAATTACTTGATACTTATACTTGTAACTAGGTTAATACCATATACACTATAAAGCGCGGCACCAAAAACACGTTAATAATTTGAAAATATGAATAAATTAAACGTAATCATAGCTGTTAATGTAAGTGTCAAACACGGATACAGACACACATTTTTTCAGAGGTGTCGTTGCTACATATCATACCGATATCGTAGTAGTTAATTCATTTTGGAATGAAAGTTCAATTAATCTCAAACATACCATCCATGAACCATCCCCCATCAGAAGATATGTAAGCTTTGGTAATTATAAAGTCAAGGTCTGTCAAAATTTGCACAACTTCCAGCAGAATTCCAGGTTTGTTAACACTATCAAACTGCATTTTTTTATTATCAAAAAAGACAATTAAAATGCATCAGTAGAAAATTGCATATATTAATTCTTTATCAACCATTGAAAAACGATGATCATTGAGATTATAAGTTTGAAAATTGAATATAATTTGTGAAAATCCTAAAAAATTAGAAAATTGTTAGGGTTTTGAGTAATAATAATACCTTGATTAGTGTACAGTTATGGCAACTAGAATTGTCCACTGATACCCTGCAAAGTGCAAATAAAAAAAAAATCAGAATTTTACCATCTTCAAATCCTAATCCCATATTTGATAAAATCATTTCAATTTTATCAAATTTCATTTGCTAACGTCACCACTTTAAAAACTATGTTACAACTTTTTTGACAAAAGAATATAAATAAATTTAATTAAGAATGATATAATCAGAAGCTTAAAGTAATAAATAGAGGCCAAGCGAATATGATTTGGAATTCTCTTCATTTTTCAAAAATAAAAGAAAATAGAAAGCTCTATTAGAAAGAGTACGAGAGATTTAAATGATAAGTTTTTTAAATGACAGTTTTTTCTATATCATTCTCATTTATTCCCCATAGGTTCGGTTTGGAAATATATATTTTTAGCTTTAATTTATACTTAATAAGTTCATATTTATTTGTAATAAACTTTTTATTATAAGATACTAGTTTATATTTTATTTTTCGGATGCTATTTCAAATAATATTTTAGTTTATAGTTTATAGTTCATTCCTTATTATTTTTTATTTTATTTTTTTATGATTATTATAACTAAAATTTAATAATATTTTTTATAATTTAATTTAATTTAAAATAAAATAATTATATATTAAATATATTTTTATATTATTTTAATATATTAATTAATTGAACCGTTAATTTTATTAAATCATTCAATTAAATTATCAACTATAAATCATCGATCATTAATTATAACTTATAAAATAATAGTCATTAATCATAAATTATTAACTAATTTATTTTAGTCCGAATGATATAATAACTCTGATATTTGTTAATCATAGTTTTTTTTCTCTATTTTTGTGTTTTTTTACGGGTGGTTAGTCGATTCAATTTTGTTCTTGATTTTGGTTTTTTAGTGTTTTTTCTTTTTTGTTTTTTTAGTTGTATATAGGTGAACACCCTAGTGCTCATTTTTTATTTTAACTTTTCTATTGATTATAAAAAAGAACTAACTTATCAAAATGAGTTTAAGACTCTACATATGTTTATATCCTTCCAAAATTAGTTATAAAATATTTGTAAAAAAGGTGTTAATACGATGGATAGGTAAAAAGAAAATTGTCCTATGTGTTAAACTTTTAGACAATAGTCTTTATGATAATGAAGAAAGACAGAATATAAATAACTACATCAAGTTTTGTAAGTATTTAATGATACATAAGATATATAATAAACTAATCTTTCCTTTTATCTAATTTTTGTCTCATTGCTTAAAAAGAAATTAACTTAGATTCTAATAAATAAATAAAATCAATAGTGTAAAAATATATTATATTGTCAATTAATACTGCTGTTAAACTTTTATTGATACTAATTTTCATTTTAACCACTAATACAATAGTATATATAAATAATTGTGATGCATAAAATATTTTATATTAATGGTAAGTAATTAATCTCTAAAAAATCGTTATTTTGCTTAATATATTAAAATTTATTTTAAAATATTCAATTTAATCAATTCAATATTTTTATTTTTAACTAAATTCATTACACTTTTTCAATTTTTTGAAATATATTTAATATCATCTTCACAATTTTCACTATAAATGAATATATATATATATATATATATATATATATATATATATATATATTATATATATATATATATATATATATATATATATATATAATATATATATATATATATATATATATTTTCCATTAAAGATTGAACATAAACCTATCATTTACACTCAATTAACTTAAATAGCCCATACTAATTTATTAAATAAATAATTAATGTTTTAAGAAATAAATTTGTCTATTTTCAAAATAAAAAATTACTTAATAACCGTGGCAGCCCTCGGAAAACTTCGCAGTGGCCAGCTGGGGCCATCAGATTTTGACCATGTTTGATAGTTGATATATTACATTTTAACTTTACATAAAAATAATTAATTTTTGAGTAAATTTAATAAAATTACTTTATATTTAAATTTTTATTCAATTAATTTGAATTACTCCCTCGTTTTTTTATAAATCAGTTTGGAGAATATTTTTTTACAAAAATATAAATAGTTTTATAATTTTAAAAAATTATTAATGTTATTTTTTCTATTATTGAAATATTTATTATCGCTGTTTTTTTCAATTATTTAATTTATCTTTACTATACAATTAAAAAATATAATATTATAAAATTCATTGTAATTTCTCTTTTAATATAATAATATTTTTTAAAAAAATATGTGAAAAGTCCAAAACATCCTTAAAAAAATAAAGAGAGTATCATTTAATATAATCTTTTAGATTTTTTTTATAAATGAATATATCGAATCCCATCCATTCGTATGCTGTTAAGTGGATTACTTGATGGATAATGATTGAGATGATACAAATCAGTGGACAACATTTTTTTGGTATGTAAATTAGTGGATAACATTTAACACCCATATTAAAGGAACACAACTTCAAAAATATAATCAAACAAAAGCTTCAAAAAAAGTGCTATTCACTCTGCCTTAAAAAAACAAAATTGCAATTGAAAGAAAAGATAGTAAAAATGAACCTTGGAGGGTTGATTCTGTTGCTGAAATTCTCATACTCAGGATCAAAATATGGCCAACAAACTGCACCCATTCTACACAGAAAAGCCTTTGTTATTTCTGCAAGCAAAGTTTCCACTTAGAAACACACCATATATATATATATATATGGTCATTCATCAAGAATAAAAAAAGAAAAAACAAAAGCAACATTCCAATAATTATGCATAAGTAGTCACAACAAGAATATACAATGTTTTATGCAAATCGTTGACATTCACTAAATAAGAACGAGTTAGGTGAATTTTTTTATATTAATTAAAAAATGGCGTGATACTGTTATGACGCACTAAATATTGAAATCTCTCTAATCAATGTTTTGTTCTTGTATAGTTGTATCCACTTTAACATACTTTACTCAATAAACAGAACTCTAGCTATAATATGGGAAGAAAGCGCAACTTACATGTCTTTTACTCCTTCTAATACAGAAGCTGAAGAAGATAGAAAATATCACAGAAACAGAACACTTTCCAAAACATGAAAATTCTGCACAGGAAGGAGTTGAAGAAACATAAACATGAATTAATATAAGATAAACAAACACATAGCTAGTTTGTTGCAAATTGCAATGTTCCAACCCCACTAACCGTACAAGCTTATATACATACAGCTGTCAATTTTGTTTTGTCAGATGAAAAGAAAGCTGTGTCTTGGACGCAGATTCTCTATCTGCTTTCGACGTTGGAATACCACTCAATTCAACAAGGTCTCTCTGTCTCTTGTGTCGTTTGTTTTTCTCCCTCCTCTCTCTCTCTCTCTCACCTTTGAGCAAAAGAAAAAAATTAATGTTGTTTCTCTTAGTGCTGTGGGCGTGGGGTTCATTCTAGAAAACCATTATTGAGTCAATAATAACAATAAAAAAAAGGGTGACCACTTACCACAAAACATAATACTCTTTTGTTTGTTTTAGGATTGTGATATCTCACATGTGAGTTGGGTGTTGTCGTATCTGTTGGAAGGACGTAACATACGGTAGAATCCAGACGTCTTTCAGGGTGTGCACTAAAGATTATCGCGTGTGCACTAAAGATTATCGCATATCAACTTAAATTTTGTCAAGACTAAATAGTAGTATATCATAAAATATTTGTTGCATAATCAAACATCACTTATGTTAGACAGAGTCTTCAAAAACTTGATACGACTTTGAGTAGAATCAGAACTGTCTCAAACTTAAACTTGAGACGACTTTAGATAGAATCAGAAGTCGTCTCAAACTTTTCTGAGATTCTGTAAGAAGCTAAAGTGTTTATGAGGTCATTTTGGCCATAGATTAATTAATTAAAAATATGAGATTCTGTGTATTGTAGTTCGTCTTGCACGACACTTTTGGTAAATACAGTACTATAGTACTGTGTAGAAGTTGGCTAGGTGTGACTATCATATCAAGTACACATAACCAATCACATGTTCCATTTTGGAAGACCAAAACAAAAAATTTCATTTTATGTCCATGTTTAGGAGATTGACAAGTAGTTTAGTTATAATAACCATGTGCATGATTTTGACAAAGATATGTTACAAAGTTTCTTTAGTATTATGTAATATAACTTTGATACACTATTGTACAACTAGTTAGTTAGATACAATACAATTACAACCTAAGAAGCACAAACCAATAATTGCTTTTGGCTATGAGACTTGATATAATTAATCAATTAATCTTCTTGAAATGTTGAGAAATCAGGCTCAGTTGGCTTGAACATCTTAGGCATTTTCAAACTGCTATCATCAGGGTTTATTGTAACCTTTTTAACCGCGCCTTTCTTCGTGTTTGCAGCGAATCTCGAAGCCAAAAATGTAGCCCCGAAATTCTGTCCATGATTAGCATTGGAACTCTCTCCTGCACCACTACCTTCATCACCCTCTAGCTCCATAACACTTTCATAATAAAGATTCTCTTTTTCTAACAACTCCATCGCCAATTCTCTCTTCCGGTGACGCCTCCAAGCTGCTTGTATAAACGACGCACCCCAAGCTCTCCACTGATGCGAATAGTATCTGAAAGCGTGTTGCAGTTTCTTGCTGTGCAGACGCTTAAATTGGCTTGATACGAATTTGAGATCGTCTGCTCGAAGTGCAAATGCTTCTACTTCGGTTAATGTCTTAACCGTTCTTGTGGAATCTGGAAGGTTAAGACTAGGATCGGGCGTTAAAGCCCATGTTAGCAATTCTTCGCCACAAAAGTCACCTGGTTTTAGGGTGATGGAATTGAAGAATCCTGATCTACCACCATCTGTTGTAGAACTCTCTATACTTCCTCTGATGATAAAAAGCATCTCTCGAACTGGATCGCCTTCTCTAGCTATATATGAATCTTTCGTGTTCAACGATGAAACTAGACGTTCGCATATAGCATCGAGAAGTTGATCGTCCATTTGGCCAAAAAACGGTACCTGAACACAATAACTATTAATTTGATGTATTCATTAGATATAAAAGTTAGTTATACCAGTTAGTTGTTCTCACCAGCTACAAGAGACTTACTCGGCGAACAATATCAAGACAGAGATGCCTCTGAATCTGGCGTCGAAGATCAATAGGCAAGGATTTCAAAATGGCTTCTTCGTCAACACCTCTCGTGGCAAGCCATTTGTACTGAACAAAGCGACGAACACGTTGTTGTAGTTCTACTGGAAGTTGGCGATGATTCATCCATTCTTCTGTATCTTTTTGTTTAAGTCTCCACTCTTCAAGTCTCGCAGTTGAGGATTGCAGATAATTCTTTAATTTCATGTAAAAGATCAAATCAAGAATCATTATTAGTATTTTATAGTGAAAATACTATAGTTTATTTTTCAAATTTTCTTACAATACCTGCATGTTACCAATGAGATGTGCAAACAGAATAAGGCCTGCTATGCATATGAAACTTGAAAATAACGTTTCGCCGCTGTAAGTACTAGTCTGAAGATTTTGTCCGTATGAGCTGCAAATTATCAAAATAACTTTTAAGAATAAGTTATGAAGTGATTGCTTAAAAAACTTATGAAAAACTGGCAAATTTGCACTAAGTTATGACATCAAACCTGAGATTTTTCAAACCCCACCAGAGGCAATAAAAATATTTTTGAAAGAATCTTGAGGAAGAGACATGATCAGTAAAAGCATCAGCAAACATTCCGAACTGAAAGTGGTTTCTATCATTGAGTGCATCGCAAGCAGAGAGTACACGAGTGCGTCTAAACCAAACTTGTCGCTCGCGGGTGTCAAGAGTACTACAATCAAGAAAAGAAGGATTACAAGAAGGTGAATGTGTTCTGTTCATTTCCTTCTTGCACATTATTCTCCAACACTCGTATTGTCTCTGAATCGACGTCACATACCACGTTGCTCCTAAAACCTGCACTGACAAACACAAGACATAACATAACACACAAGTTAATTATTATCAAAAAAACATTATAAGTTTGATTTCTATTTCTATTATTGGTTTTGAAACTGTTGATTAATTACATGGCTGGCGAGCATGTAGAAACCGAGATTGTACAATGCACCTGCCATAGCAGTTTTTGCTATAAGCCCACTAGTCTTCAAGATTCTGCGTTGTAAAGGAAAAATCTGAAACAGTCTTGGAATGTACTGAATTAGAACTATCAGGGACAGAGTGTGGTTTGAATGAGCTGCGGTCGAGTTTTTTGTGGCCGGAATCACAATCCAAATAACTATCTGAAATTTGAAGCGTCACATATTCAAATGTTATATTGTAATGTTATTATGATTAATGAAATGATAAAATATTTAGCAACTAACCTGAGGCAAAGGAAGGCAGGCAAGAAGATCAATGACGAAATCATGCCTGAGGTATCGACGGGTAATCATCCCGGGATCGGTGATAAGCTCTTTGCGGCCATATACATGAGAGGTAGGGGAATTAAAAGCGGTGCGAAACTTAAGAATGATATGAAAGAAGAAGAAGAGATCGGCAACGATACGCAATAACGTGACGAAAACGCCGAGGACTAAATCTGTTTGCAAGCATGCTTTGTCTCCTGTGACGGGAATATAGAAATAAAGAGGGTCTAGAAAGAGAGCAAAGAGGCAGGAGTAGAGGAAGATTACGTTCCATTTTGCAAGAAATGGTGAACGTGGATGTTGTATTTGGTACCACCATGGAACTTTTTTACGGAGAGAGAATGATTTTGGAAAACGTTGAAAATGTGATGAAGATGATATTGCGAATTGTTGTATATCTCTATTCATTTTTTTAATATTTTTTTGATTAGTTAATTAATTGGTTTTTACCATGCATGATTCTAATCACCGGAAAAGGTGCATTGGGACATCGATGTTCATGGTTGCTGCAAAGAGGGAGGAGAATGGAAAAGGTTCCAAAATATTTGGGCACTAGCTTCTGGTTCAACGTTAAGTTAGGAATGAGAGCTAATTATTATTTTCTTCAATTTAGTCCTTAAATAATATAAATAAACTAATAATCTCTGAAACATCTAAAATTTATCAATCTAATCTTTAAGCTACATTACAAAAATAATTATGTTATTTTTAACATCTTAATGCATGAACTAAATTAACTATGATGATTATTATAATAACTTATTAAAAAATGGAAAAATAACTAAAGTTTTTTATTTATAATTAAATAAATCATATTAATTATAGTTTTTTTATTAAAAAGATAATATTTATATAATTATAAAAATAATTTATTAATTATAACATAAGTGTATTGTTGAAAACAAATTTTATGAAGGCATAAAAGAAAGGACTGTTGGACCAATTTATATAGCTATAGTAATAATTATAATAACTAAACAAAGTTAGATGGAAAAATGATAAATATAAGTAAGAAAAATGGTACAAGTAAGAATCAAATTGGCATCCCTTAATGCATTAACTGCTTGCTACATCCGTGGGCTTCTTAAATATGAAGTTTTAACTTGCCATCCCCACGTTTATATTTGGAACTTTCCATAGTTTCAAAATTTAAAAATCGTTTTGGTATAAACTAAAATTCTAACAATGCATTTATAATTTTCGGTATATCGGAATTTATAAAATTTTCATGAATTTACAATATTATCGAAAATTCCAAAAGTGTCATGTTATATCAGAAATTTCAACTAAATTGAAATTTCTGATAAGTTAATTTGTTTGAAATTTTAAACACTAAGAATTTTGGACAGTTTTTGACCACTGTGATTGCACCAACTATTTTGTGTGATTCAGAATGAATCACAAGTTGTATAAGTAGGCAGGGTTCACCTGTTGTTTGAGAAAAATATCTCAAAATACTTCTTCCTCGATTTTTAATTAAGGTAGAAATGTACTTCAACGAAGCTTCACCTCCTGTAGAGTTTCGGCTTCTAGATAACACCAAATCGATTGCCGCCTTGACACCCAAGTTGAATGATTTGTTGCCTGATAACAAAATAAAAAGGTGAGAAAGATCGAGTTTCGTGATGATTGGATTGATCTTGATGGAAGAGTGAAATGCAACCTTATTGAGTTGAAGACCGATGAAGATGTGAAGGATGCATGAAGATTATTTCACCATAGGTTAACAAAGGGGTCGATCGAGTTAGATGCTAAGATTTCTAGGCCTTCCGAAGACATGATTAAGATGATGGAACATCCAAAATCATCTGGTAGTGTCTAGGTTTTCTTACTTATTATCATTTTCTTAAGTTATGTAATTCATTGTGAAATATTAATTTATGTTCATGTTGCATCATGGAAGATCAAAAATATTATCTAATAAAATATCCTGATGAAGATGTCTGAGTAATGTTACATGTAATATACAAATAATACATAAAGATAACAATAATGTCTAAATAGGTCTTCCACTGGCTATGTGTGCAGTTGTTTACTGTGAAATTTGGTAAACAAAGACAAGTTTGATTTTACTTAAGAGATTAAACTCAAAAAAATTCCAGGACAAATTGTGCAAAAATTATGAGTTTGAAACACATTTGACGTTAAAGTCGGTAATAAAGAAAAAACTAGAAAATAACTTGTAATGCAGTAAATGACTTTAAAATAAGGAATTTATTCATGAAATGGAACACAAATACATGCATTTTTTTTATTACTCTTTTCTCCCTAAACACTTGGATACTTTGAGTTTGTAGAATTTGTGTGAAATTGCGGACCCCTAAAACTATAAACGAACGTTGCTTATATACGAGTCCTAACATAACGGTCTGCAACAATCGACTTAGAAAAACTTTCCACGTCTTCGACTTTATGTAACCTTAGGCTTTGACAAGTCCCCATACGTCTTCTAATAATCGCATGATCTTATCCAACCTTCTTCGATAAAAACATGATAGTTGTGTCAAATCATCCAAATTTCACTAAGTCTTTTAACTTGATCAAGGTCTTCCATGGACTTCTCGACCGACTTCCTAACCTCCCTCAACAAGGAATTTTCCCTAAAAGATTAGGTGGTTTTTTGGTCGAAAATGACCACTTCGACTTTGAGTGAAACCTTGAATTTCCACTATGGTCAAATTCACCCTGAATGCTCAAGTTTATCACCTGTGTAGAAAAATATGAGGTAACAAATTTCCCCCCAAAATTCCATTTTTCGATCACACAAATTTCGAAAGGGAGAAATATGGAATAATTTGAACGATTTTTCGACACTGTTCAGATCATTTCACTGACGTCAGCTTCATCAGTGCGCCTTTTCACAAACATCTACTCAACATGGTTTTTTGCAGTAGAAACCATCATTGCTCTACCTCCTAAGAGAGTGCAGAGTTACTTTCATATCCCACTAACTCTTCAACTTCCTGAAGAGGAACTGTTTCCAATTGCCATACGACTGCCACTTGTTGGATGGTCACCCATTTACTCTCCTCTATAAATACTAGATTCAGCCTTCTATTTCAATTATTCCCACTTTAAGAATTTACACTCATTATTTTTAACTCATAAACCTTCTTCTTCAAAAGTTTCAAGAGAAAAATAATAGCTACTTCCACCACCTATACACCAGTCACCGACAACAACCCTCTGACATTCGCGATTCCGACTCCAGAGGCGGAAAATGGAAGAGACTCCATGCATGAACCACCACTTGATAAGGAGAAAATCTCCATCTGGGCCAAATAGGTCTTCATCCCATTCTTTCTCTGATAAACTTCTAGCATTTTTGGGCATGTTTCCTACTGCCAAATCAAACCCTGGGAAGGCGAACAAATTCTTTTCTTGCTATCCCATTACCATGCCCTATACGTTCGAAGAACGCTCTCTCGACCTAAATTTTATGGAGACGCCCATGCGTGTTTTTTTATCAGCACCCCATCCCAAAATAAGGATTATATTGCATGGTTCGACAAAGTCCAAAATAAAAGGAAATAACAATGGAAAAACTTAGGTATTTTCGACGTGATTCAGCTGTCTAGAACCAATCCTAAGTATAACCTTGCTAGGATGCTTGCGTCGATCTTCTTTTGGGAAGGTTAGACAAACACATTCTAACTTCCCTGTGGGATGCTTACGCCAACTTTGTTTGACGTGGAATCTATCACTGGGCTTCGACCCACGTGTGAAACTTTCACCCCAAAATGGAAACTATTAATGAATTTGTGTTTGGTCGATATAGTTTCAAAAATTACATTACTGACCATCACGACAAAACTACATAAGAGGTCTCCGGCCAAGAACATATTGATTTTCTAACCCTTTGGCTATCTGTTACACTTGGATTTTCAGCTACTAGAAAGTCAACAAAGAATGTCAATGAAAATACGTTTATTGAGAAAACATTAATGAAGTATCTTTAAGAGAAACATTAATGGTGAGTCATCGATAGGCCAACGACAAAGGATCGACCGAGTCGTTGACACAACGAGACATGGTTTGGAGGAATCTCAGGTCTAAATCCCCAAAATCCATATCTCTGGGAAATATGTCCAAAATCTCGAAAAGGTCCAGTCGACGAAACAACAGGGTATAAAAGACTTAGTGAATTTTAAAAATCACGGGGCCTTGACAGGCATCGTTGGCAACATATTGGAGCAGTTATCATCGAGAAATCATGAAGAAGTGGAAAAGCAGTTACCACTCAATGTGGGTTATAGCCAGATATCTTCTTGGAAGACACGTAAGTGCACTAGTGGGAACCTGAAGGGTTGAATGTGGAGTAAATGCAATAAATCTCCTAGTGGTCATAACCGTCGTCGACTGTTATTTTGTAAATAAAATAAATAGAAGACTCATACATAGGATCAGAGGTTGCAAAATTTCATGCATACTCTCCATACCACTAGAGTACCCGAATCAAAGAGCGAAACAGTTGAGCAGGAAACATGTATGCGTCTGCGTCCACCGTTTTTTCTTAGTCTTTTTGTCTCCATAAACGGAACATATACTTTTGTCTTTTCTTTATTTAATGTTGCTTACTGCATTTCACCTTAACATTTATCACACCTTGACTTCATTTAAAGTGTTTTGCTACACTACATTCAATTCACACGCACATGTGTTCACACAAATTATTTGCACAAATTGATTTGGAGATTTTTCGAGTTAATCTCATATACTTTCAAACTCGTGATTGTTTACCAAAAAGACCGATAAACAAATTGGCAGGCCTAGTGGGACCCTTTTGTTCGAATACTTTTGCAGAAAAGTAGTGTCTTACGCTTTATTTTTGTGTCTTCCATTTTTGTGGTCTTCTGTGTTGTATGCATTTGAGGAGTGGTAAGCGTCTTTTCAGTATGTCTCAAAAAAACCAAACCCCTTCCCAAAGTAATACTCCAAATCCAGGAGGACAACCGACAGTTACTAGTGTCGGCAGTTCTATGCCTCTAACCTCAGTCGAGGAGATACCCACTTTCATAAGCCAAGAAGTGGCGTAATCTATACCGCAAGATGTAGGGATTTCATTAACACAAGCCTCAACCGCACCAACCTTTTTTAGGGAATTACAGAATCTAAGAGACCAAAGGCCTCCTTATTTAGGATTCTCTTTGCCTCAAAAGGAACAACCATATGACATGCCAACTGAAATGATGGCAAGTATGCACCCTAGTATGCCAATATATTCAGAGAGCGTGATGGAAACATCATCGCCCTTTAACCCATATGTGACTTCAATGTCCACCATGGGAAATTTTGGCCAATTAGGACAACCACCAGGAGGAATGGAGTATTTTCCTCCGTATGGTGATTCGTCTTTAACCAATAACTCTCTCCAAGTCATGAGACAGTTAATGGATGAAAGCAACCATGATATGGTTCACACGATTAAACAATAGATAGGAAACATATTTACCCCACTTATAGAAAACACGACTAGGAGTTATCAACAACTAGCCCACCAAATCGGTAGGATTGCTGACTTTTTTAGGGCACCACCGACGCCACTAACTCTAGTGCCTAACATTCTCCAAGGGGTTAACCCTATGAAAATAGGGTTGTTGAGAACGATCAAAGGCCAGAAGGCCTCAATATGGTCCTAGTGCAACACAATCAAGATGTCAACCAAGTCCTAAGACAAGCCCGACAGAGCAACATGGGGGTATAGGATAATATCACCAACGTCGTCGAACGTGTTTTGGTCCAGAATGCCCTCAATGTAGGCCTTTAAAGGCCAAACTATATATCCATGTTGTCTGAGTATGTAAGGCAAGCCTAATTGCCTAGGCGCTAGAAAGTCCTAAAAATCACCAAGTTCGCTGGCAACACTAGTGAGTCTACCGTCAAACACGTCGCCCGATACCAGACTGAGGCTGGTGATTTAACCAATAATGAGATCTTGAAAATCAAGTAGTTTCCAAACTCATTGACGAAGAACGCTTTTACATGGTTCACCATCCTTCCCCTAAATTCCATCTTTACATGGGCCTAACTAGAAAGGGCCTTTCACGAGAAGTTCTACATGAGGAAATGTAAGATTAGCCTCAGGGAATTAGCCAGTGTAAGAAGAAAGGTGGTTGAAAGCATTGAATATTACCACAATAGGTTTAGAATCTTGAAAGCGAGATTTTTTATACAAGTGTCAGAACATGAATTAGTTGAACTGGCAGCAGGGGGTCTCGACTACTCCATTAGGAAGAAGTTAGACACCTAATACTTGAGAGACATGGCCCAGTTGGCCGATAGAGTTCGACAAGTCGAACGATTAAAAGCCAAAATAGTTAGAACTTCGAAGTCCATTAAAAAGAAAGTAGCTTATGTCGAAGTCGACAACATAGGAAACTCATCAGACTCATAGTATGAGTATGTAGAGGAGAACGAGGTCAACATGGCCGAACTAAAGTCGTGACCTCCCTATACATGCAAGCTGCTAAAACCCTCAAATGGGAAGAATTCCGTAGAGCCTAAAAATGAAAAATTTGTTGCTAGAACATATACTTTTGATGTTAAATAATAGTAATTAGCATCCAGACGGGCATTCATCTGTCCGTTTTTTTAATGCTCATCAATGAAAATATAAGCGATATTTTATATTGAAGTATAATTTTTTAAAACTACAGCATGCGAGAGTTAATAGTAGGAAGTTATGTGAAAATTAATAATAGTGGTTTCAATGGAAGTTAATAAGTAAATTACAAATAAAGTAAGAGTAAAATTGGTAAAAAAATGCTACGCCAAAACAAAGTATTGCCTTTATATATTACTAGCATCCAGACAGGCACGTGCCCGTATGTCCTCTTTCTCTAATGTTGACGCGCATAAAATATAAACAATATTATATTTTTGTTTAACTTTAATTTTATTTTAAATTATTTATAAAATAGTTAAAGATAATTATATGAAAAATAATAAATCATTGTATAACCGCCGTTTGTGGGAAAGAGAAGTTAAGATCTAAAATAAAACTAAAAAGGATATATTTGGAAGAAAAAAAGGCTACACCAAATTCGTATTTTGCCTTTATATATTCGTGAAAGCATTGAATATTACCTTAATAGGTTTAGAACCTTGAAAGCGAGATTTTTTACACAAGTGCCAGAACATGAATTAGTTGAACTTACAGTAGGGGGTCTCGACTACTCCATCAGGATGAAGTTAGACACACAATACTTGAGAGACATGGCCCAGTTGGCCGATAGAGTTCGACAAGTCAAATGGTTAAAAGCCAAAAAATTTAGAACTTCGAAGTTCAGTAAAAAGAAAGTAGCTTATGTCAAAGTCGACAACATAGGAAACTCATTTGACTCATAGTATGAGTATGTAGAGGAGAATGAGGTCAATGTGACCGAACTAAAGTCGTGGCCTTCCTATACATGCAAGCTGCTAAAACCCTCAAACGAGAATAATCCCGTAGAGCCTAAAAATGAAAATTTGTTGCTAGAGCATATACCTTTGACGTTAAATAATAGTAACTAGCGTCCAGACGGGCACTCGTATGTCCTCTTTTTTAATGCTCATCAATAAAAATACAAGCAATATTTTATATTTAAGTATAATTTTTTAAAAATACAGCATGTGAGAGTTAATAGTAGGAAGTTATGCGAAAATTAATAATAGTGGTTTCAATGGAAGTTAACAAGTAAATTACACAATAAAGTAAGAGTAAAATTGGTAATAAAAAAAAGACTACACCAAAACAAAATATTGCCTTTCTATATTACTAATGTCCAGACGGCACGTGTCCGTCCGACCGCTTTCTCTAATACTTATGCGCATAAAAGTTAAACTGTATTATATTTTTATTCAATTTTAATTTTATTTTAAATTATTTATAAAATAGTTAAAGATAATGATATGAAAAATAATAAATTATTATATAACCGTCGTTTGTGGGAAAGAGAAGTTAAGATCTAAAATAAACTTGAAAAGGATATATTTGAAAGAAAAAAAGGCTACATCAAATTCATGTTTTGCCTTTATATATTAGTATAGATTATAGATAATGTTGTTAATCCACTTTTTTCTATCAGAGTTGTAATATAGGGCCAGTTTGTTTTGACTTTTTTTAAAAATGATTTTTATAGTGTTATATATTTTAGTGTAAAAAAAATTTACAAAGAATTTATAAAAGCTTCAAATGAAAATTTTATTTGAATAGTTATTCTTAAAATGTTAATTTAGGTATTTTATCATTTTATCAAAACTTTTTTTGGATATCAAAATTTCAAAAAATCACTTAATTTTGAAGCTATTTCAAATAGCTTTTTCTAAAAATAATTTTTGAGATACAATTTTTATAAAAAATTGTGATTTTGACTATGTTTTGATCTTCAATAGTGTATATTTATATTATACAATGAACAATTCAATCTTTTAATTTATAAAAAATAAATTTAAAAAAACTTATAATATTTTGAAAAACATTTTTGTAAAATCCATTTTAAAAAATACAAAGAAAAAATCCATTTTTTTAAAGCTAAAACAAACCGGCCCTTAGCCTTGGAAGTTATTGGTTTAAATCAATATGATAAGTAGACCATAACCCTATACAAGCCATTGGTAATGTGATTTTTGAAAACCCACCATTAACCAATGATTTAATAGGCTTGTCACAAGATTTTGGACGGTTTGTTTTAGTTTTTTTAAAATGATTTTTATATTATAACATAATTTTGTATTAAAAAAATTAAAAAAATTCTTTATAAGATATTCAAATAAAAATTGGGTTTGAATAATTTTTCTTAAACTATTATTTTAAATATTTTATCATTTTATTGAATTTTTTTTAGTATCAAAATTTTAAAAAATCACTTAATTTTAAAGCTATTTCAAATAGTTTTTCATAAAAATCATTTTTGAGATACAACTTTTTACAAAAATTGGGATTTCGACTATGTTTTGATCTTTAATAATGTCTGCTTATGTTATAGGATGTCAAAATTGGTCTTTCAATTTAGAAAAACAAATATAAAAAATGTAATATTTTGAAAAACGGATTTATAAAATCCATTTTTGAAAATACAAAGAAAAAATTCATTTTTTAAAGATAAAACAAACAGGTCCGAAATTCCACCACCCTTTCAAATTTATCTGGCAACTCACCCACTCCAATTTTCAATAATACCAAAAATATTCCTCTCAATTTTTTAGTTAACGAAAAACCCGAAAATTTAATTAAACAATGCGGTATGAATAAAAAAATCTGAAAGCCTAGTATAAAAATTTGGTATACACTTTTAGCGGTTTATACAAAAATAAATTGGTGCATGGAAAAATATACCGTTTTTAAAAAAACACTATGGTCTAACCACTAAGGTCTCCCACAACAGATAACCAAAAAAGGGAAATGTCATCAAATTCTTGATGCTCTCTATGATTTGCGTAGGGTATCTAGATAACATTATCTATGGTCAGTGCATCGATCATCTGCATGTACTCCTAAAGACCGTCTGGATGTGAATGTCTGACCCTCCATCTCTTGGCATGTGGGGACCGTCTGGAGTGTACTATAGTTAAACAATGGTTGGGTGTTATGTTGATAGGATGTTTGGGTGGTCATTGGTGGGGGGGCTACGATGAAGTGACCCATATGAATCAGCTGAGCTATAGACGGTTGTGGTTGCGGGGTTTGATTCTTGGTTTTGTGTTTGGGTGGGTGGTATGAATGGATTGCGATGTTGGATGGTTGGTTGTTGGGTGGATGGCATGAACGGATTGCGAGGTTGGATGTTTAGTTGTTGTGTGTATGTGGTAGGTTGATGTTATGTGGTTGGTTGTTAGGTTTGGGTGGATTCACATTGGTGTTGGGTGGGGAATTATTGTGGGACGTACGATGACGAAGCAAGTTGGAATGGATCCATCAAATACCGCGGCTCAGATACAAATTGTTGAGTTATTACCGACCTAAACCATGTCATATATTGTTGAGTCGGTCTTGTACCATGGATGACTGGTTCGTTTAAGATGTGTTGTCGTCGATTCCTTCATTGACGACACATCTCTTTTGCAAGGTCTCTCCAGTAAGAATAATCCCATTGTGCATCAACCCTTTTTTATGCCAATTCCCCAAACACGTGGGAGATTCTGGAATCTATTGTAGCATGCCGAACTGCAGTTTGACCCAGTCACTTTGGTGCATTTCCACCATAGTGAATCGGATAATCGGTGTCTTCGATGTCCAAACTGCAGCATCGTCATGGTTCACATCATGATCCAGACCCAGATATGGCCTCTAGATAAACTATAAAACAATACGAAACGATTAGATGGAAAATAATTTGATAAGTATTTTTAAATTAAAATATATTTCGGTAGGATTATTACATCTTCATGTCCAATGTGGTCCAATAGATTGCGATAGACTACAATAGTATGTTTCAGACACCTATTGTAGTTCATCCCCCTTACTGACCACCTTAGATAAAAAAGAAGTGAAAAATATTATTTATTGTTAATTATAATATAAAATATAATTAACTAAATGGTAAATGGTAAAGTGTTAGACTTACTTGGTTGCAAACGGGAACACGAATGGACTCTCATTTATCGGGGCGAGCGACGACATTCTTGACCAACCCCAAGCTTGAAGCAAATACGCACATGAAAAAAAAGTACAGGTATTCTTTTTTGCAGTTTTACACATTGCATTATATAGATGAACCAACATAGCTGAACCCCAACTATAAGTGTTTACCATATTAATGTTGCGTAATAAAGGTAAATACATTATATTTACAGAATTACTTGTACTTTCTGGAAACAAAAAATTACCAAATAAAATCATAATATAACACCGAGCTTTTATTATTTTCTCATACTCGGTTGAATCTTCGAACAATACTATACTGGCATAATATTGTTTAAGGTATTTTTAAATTTATACCTTGACCCCTTGCTTGACCGGATGTGTCTCCCTCAGTTTCGTCGTCTAACAACGGGGCACCCAATAATTCATTGCAGATATTGTTGTCTTGGTTAACTCTACCACTCACAACATTTCCATCTATACGGAGACCTAACAACATGTACAATTCCTCAAGTGTGACGGTACATTCACCAATCGGAAAGTGAAATGTGTGGGTCTCGGGTCTCCACCTCTCCAACAAAGTCAGAATGAACTTGTAGTCCACCGAGCACGAAACAATGTTAAGTAGATTTCCAAATCCACATCCTCTAATATATGGTTCTATTAAAGGATTGTGGGGTACATATTCATGTACACGGCATCTAAAACGCTTCGGATCCTAATAACAAAAAAGTAAGAAAGTGCAATAAGAAGAAGAAATACATAATCTACAAAGACAACTCTATAAGAAGTAAGAAAAACATAGATAACAAAGGTATAAGACTAAAAATGGAAAAAGTAAAAAGAGAGAGAGATAACATACAAATGCCGAGATATTCTCGAGTGTGCCTTTGTGTTCATCGCCCATATTCAACAAAGACATGATTTGATTTTGCAGAGCTTGAGTGTGGTAGAGGATTAGTGTGACAAAGAAGAATATAATTGAGTATTGATGAAGATGATTTGATATTGTTGATATGAGAGGCTATTTATAGATGAATGGGTGAGTAGGTTTGCAACCTAAGAAGAATGGGATTAGTTACATGCAATGGAAAAAGAAGACAATGGAATGACAAAATGCAGAAACCATGTGAAGAATCCTTTGTTCTAGGTGCATGTGAATAATCCACATGCAAAGGAAGAGGCACCCTTCCTCTTGGTTCCTGCATGTGATTCTTCACATGCAAGGAAGAGGCGCCCTTCCTCTTGGCGCCTTAGTGTAGGGAAATGGGAAGAAGTGTCCTTCCTAGTGGCGCCTTGGTTCAATTGTTGTGAAGGGGCGCCCTTCCTCTTGGCGCCCAAGTTACTTTATGGCACCTAGGGAATGGCCGCCTATTAGGAATATTAGGGCACAAGGATTCCTTGCTTCAGAGATTCCTGGATTCCATGGGCGCATGTGTTTTCTTGTCACTCTTGTCACTGCATGTTAGATTCTTTTTACTGCATGCATGGTCAAGTCTGTAAAGATAATGACCAAGTGATCAGTGCAACGCTATTTATGCTGTACAGATGAACAACTTAGCAATGCATTAAATTCCAGTAAAGAAATTTACATTTTTAATATTTGAACAAAATGTCTTCCACACAATATTACATGATCAGTGCCCATGTCGAAGGTGAAATATTTGATCATCAGTTGTTCGGTTTTTGTTTTCGAAACACAGAGGTAACTCGGTTTACAATAAATTGACGATCAAATTTTTCACATCTAAAACAAAGAATAGAAAAGAAATTGCAGTGCAATAATGTGGTCCAAATCATCTATAAAAATCCGGTTTGGTTTGCAGAAAATCGGGTAAAATTTTATCAGAAGAAGATTCGAGATGATGACGATGTCCAACATATGTTTGTCAGTCACGGACAATCTGGTTACAACGATATAAAATTGTATATATTACCACATCAACAACAGGTGTCTCAATTCATTGATCAGTCACAAGTGTTTTGTGAGACTGATGACGAACAAGCTGAGGTGAATGTTCCAGATGACAAAGAAGAAGTCGAGATCATGGTTGATTCAATGGTGAACGCTGATGAGGAAGAGGAGCCAATACCAGCAAGTCATGTATACTTCCCACCCCAACACATGGCAAGGTTGAATTTGGGTCCAGATGAACCTTCAGCAGATGTATGGTACAATCCTTATGTGCAGATGCAAGGATCTTTGAAACAAGGAGACACATTTCGCACAAAAGAGGAATGTGTAAAAGCCATTAAGAAATTCCACATGCAACTATCAACTGATTCCCGAGTTGACAGAACTGACACATCGAGGTATAAAGTTTATTATCCGAATGAGCATTGCCTTTTTAAGTTGTCAGCTTCGTACCCGAAGAGGAGCGAGTCTTGGGAGATTGGATCAATGGGTCCATATCACACATGCATGCTGACAACCCCAATGCAGGATCATCGTAAATTAAGCTCTTAGCTAATATGCGATGAAATATTGTCTGTCATTGGCGATAATCCGTCGTTAAAGGTGAGTACAATAATCTCGCATATTAGGGCAGAGTACGAGTACACTCCATCATATAGGAAGGCATGGATAGCTAGGACAAAGGTTGTTGAAAAAGTGTTTGGAAATTGGGAGGAGTCTTACAAACAACTTCCAAAATACCTATTGGCTCTAAAACAATATGCTCCCGGGACAATTGTCAAGTTGGAAACATTGCCCGCGTATACATCAGATGGTACATGTGCTGTTGGAAATAGAATATTTCACCGTCTCTTCTGGACGTATCAACCATGTGTCATATGTTTTTCTTTCTATAAACCAATTATACAAATTGATGGTACATGGTTGTACGGAAAATACAAAGGAACGTTACTGATGGTAGTGGCACAAGATGGGAACAACAATATTTTTTCAATCGCCTTTGCCCTAGTTGAAGGGGAGACTGCTGAGGGATGGGGTTTTTTCCTAAGAAATCTCTGATTGCACGTTGCACCTCAGCCTAACTTATGTTTGATCTCCGACAGACACCATTCAATCATCAGTGCATATAATAACATTGATAACGGCTGACAAAATCCTCCTTCGACGCATGTGTTCTGTATTAGACATATTGCTCAGAATTTCATGCGGGAAAGCAAAGATAAGACGTTGTGGAAGAAGGTTGTCAATGCAGGTTACGTATTATCAGAACCTTCTTTCAAACACTACCGCGAGGAAATAAGATTGTCAAACGAAGATGCAGTATGGTGGATCGATAGTATTCCATTGGAGAAATGGACTATGGCATACGACAACGGTCAGTGTTGGGGCCACATGAAAACAAATCTTGTGGAATCAATGAACTCTGTCTTCAAAGGCATCTGTAACCTACCAATAACCGCTTTGGTGCAAGCAACATACTTCAAGCTAGGGGCGATGTTTGAAACCAGACGCTCAAAATGGAGTTCAGTGTTGCAATCTAGACAATTGTTTAGTGATGCTTCAATGAAATTCATCAGACATGAAGGTACCAAATCAAACACACACGTGGTTACGATCTTTAACCGAACTAAAGATTGGTATAGTGTTGCTGAGTCCATGGATCACAATGAGGGCATGCCGATGGGACAGTACAGAGTCAAACTAGATAGAGGTTGGTGAGACTGCGGAAAGTTCCAAGTCTTTCGTACCCCTACTCCCATGTAATTGCTGCATGCTCAAAGGTTCGAAGAGATCCATCCTACTTGCTATCTGAAGTTTACAAAGTCACCGGCCTTTCAAATGTTTATAAAATTAGTTTTTCCGTAGTGACAAAAGAGGATTATTGGCCAGAATATCAAGGGGACATCGTCTGGCACAACAAAGTTATGCGAAGGAAGAAAAAGGGTCGCCCAAATAGCACCTGAATTCGAACCGAAATGGATACGAAGAACAAAATGGTTAGACTATGTAGTTCATGTCGTCAGCGAGGTCACAATCGTAATAATTGTCCTAGTGTTGGAACGAGCACAACCAGATAAATTTACATGTACCTCTATTGCAATATATGAAAAACTAAATTTATTTCATATTAGACGTCTGTGACGAAAGTACCATTACATAAACAGTAACACAAATCATTATAACAAATACAATACAAGAACTATGCGATTACAACCATCAAAACAATTTTGAACATGTAATGCATCATACTACGAGCGTCTTGGTCGGTCTTAATATGCACTCATTCGCGCACTTCTCCGTTTTGGTTGAACATGGACACAAGCCATTGTATTCTTCTAATCCTTTCACCCTCTCCAATTTCTCCCTCTAACCAAATATACAACGTCCGATTAAGACGTTCAAACGTATTTGTGTTCCAAAGTCGAATCTGTATCGGAGCCGCAACGACGGAAAATATTACATCAGCATTTCGTTTCGGAATGTATGCAAACATTGTAAAACAAAGAAACTCGAAGGTGATGGTGGTTGAACTAGAGAAATTATGGTATTAGGAGATGATTTTGAGTAGAAAATATTGCATCCAAGACGTGGTATTTATAGAGACGGAACATCAATTGTACATAACATGTGGGCGTCTGAGGGATTGGCGCCCACATGAAAGAACATGCAGGCGCCAGATGAATTGGCGCCCACCATCTAAAATGCACCTAGGCGTCAAGAGCATTTGCGCCTCCTCATGAGGGCCAATGCATGCGCCAATAGCATTGGCGCCTCCTCATGTGGAGTCCAATGCATGTGCCAATGCTATTGGCGCCTCCTCTTACTGCATTGGGGGTGCGCCAATTCATCTGTCGCATCCTTGATCGCTCGACTGTGTGAGTCGAGAATGGGATACAAACTGCAAGTGCACAGTTCTATCGCGTAGTTTTAAAAGATATCGATCCCACAGGGACTTATGAATCGATATACCGTTATCTAAAGTTACTACGTAAATCTAAGGTGAAAATGTTTGATTGCTTGGGGAAAAACTAAGAGCTAAACTAATATCTAGATTGAATATCAATAAAACGGATATCGGTATGTAGTTCGTCAAAACTAGGGAATCAATTCCTTGTCGGTCTCTCGGTTTTAAAATAAATCGTTTCGATTAACTTTATTGGTTAAAGGTTTTATCTCAAACTCTCGCTCTGTTGAAGAAACCATGATCTTAGATTAATGTAGCTGTCACTTATAATTAAGTCAAAATCATATTTTGAAAACAATAAAGTTGCAGAAACTCTTTTTAAGAAAATACTGACCGTTTTAAACACCCTTATCTCAAACTTTCGCTCTGTTGACTTAGGTTATACAATTAAATCTAAATGCTTAACTCTCGTCCTCACATTCAATCTTTAAAAATACTTTTTGGAAAAAAGTCAGAATTTAATTAATTCTAAAACTTGCTCTCGCCCTGAGATAGACTTAATGACTAACTTACACTGTCCAGTTAAAACCTCAAACTCTCGCTCTGTTGGTTTCAACTTCTTTATGTCTTTTACTTTTGTAAAAAAATCTTGTTATTAAACCTGTAAGTTAAGACCATAAAAAGATTGATTCTAATTTTAAGTTTGAATAGACCGACTTAGTCTTGACCCCTTTTTCTGCTTACTTTACATACCGATACCTAGGCAAATTAGCCAGACATGCTAAATAAATAAGAATTTATATCATGCATAAACAGACTCATTCCAGGCATGCAATGTAATAAACAATAGAATAAAACATTAAAAATTAAATAACGATTAAAGAACCTGAATGCGTAATACAATGGTCTTGAACACTCCTCCACAAGCCGGTAGGATTTGTTCTTGGATTCTTCAATTAAACAGTAAAATAAATCAAGGAAATAAAACTCGAATATAACGTAAGGTTAAATCCGGTATAAAGTTGCCCAGTAGTTTCCGGTGTAGAAACTACTACGCGAAAAATATCTAAAAGCTAAGAACGGGGGAAAATAAATTGCAAGGGAAAAAGAAAATAAAGCTTGCAAAATAAAATAAATAAAGTGAACGATGCTGGAAAGGAAGAAAAATAGGCAAAGGCGTGAAAGGAAAATTTGGCAGAGCTTTCGCAAAACTGAGCGTGCAAAAACCTCCTTTTCTTTTGGTTTGTGAGATGGCTATTTATAATAGCCTTGGTAACTGCATTCCGTTTCTCCCATTCTTCAGCGTGGCTATATCCACGGCGTGCATATAGGAGACCAACTCCTTAACGTTATTCTTCAAGTCTTTCTGAGGGCGATACTTGCGCCAAAAAGGTAGTGGAGTTGTGTGACGCTCGTCACGCTATGTGTGACGTCCGTCACAAGGCTACTTCGCGTGACGCTCGTCACGCGTCCTGTGACGTCCGTCACAGGCACAGCATTGGTGACTTGTGCGCTTTGGGCTGGGCTTTGGCATTTGGTTCCTTTTCTCTCCTTTTTGTTCCTTTTTACACCTCCTTTTCTTCCCTTTTTCACTTTTGCTTCGAAATGGGTACCTGATATAAATAGAAGAGAAATACTGCATAATATCTGATAAAATGAGATAAACTAGCGTAAATGATAATATAATTTAATTGAATTAAGTCTTAAAAAGCGATATAATTTCGTGTTATCAAACTCCCCCATACTTAAATCTTTGCTTGTCCTCAAGCAAAATTCAGTATAGAACTTGTTAAAAGTTTTTAGCCAGATGAAATTTTAAAGCGCACATCAATTCGTACTAGGTTGCCAATGGATTTTTGTTTAGGAGGACTTGAGTTTAATCTCGACATCAACAACTACCGCCACAACTTAGATAACCCTACCTTATGCCAATCAGTTCAAGTACCCTATGATAGCTATCCTGGTTCCTTTAGTCTTATTTTACCCGTTTTCATTCTAGCGAAATCACATTAAGCCCTTTATCTTTTCGCGCACATAGTGGAGTAACCGGTTAGTGATTATGATCCACTTTTAGCTAGAAGTTCTGGTACATAAGTCGGATAACTTCATTATTCAGTCCATTGCAAATTGCGGGGGATCGAACCGTAGTCCGCCCTACCGAGTTCAGTACCAGATACCTACTGAACCAACTCGTAATGGATCTTTCGTATTGTGCTTTTGCATGATCTGCAACCTTTATATTAAATGATCTGGTAAGGATCACCTAATTTAATTTGTGCATTTCTTGATGTATTTCATGTTACTTTGGGGATCATTCACTTATATTCATCGGCTCTCCACGTAGTTTGCTATTAAGATGGTGTTGACTTCTGTATAAACTACTTGGGGTTACCATAGAACTAAAAGTTCAAGGGATCGGTATAATAGGTACTTATCCTGATCTAACATATTGAGGTTCTCAGAGCGTTGTTATGGTAATGATTTTGTTTTGATTTCACTCAAATTTTATAGAGTAGGCGACCTTTATACTTATTGGGTGTGTTAAAATTTTTGTTATGGCTCAAGAAAGTTGAGGGAAATAGATAATAGAAAATTTTTCACATTCGGGACTTAACTTAAAAAATATTTTGTTTTTTTTTTTTTTTTTATAGGGAAATAACAATGAAAAGGGAGAGTACATACTTGAAACAAAGATGAGAATGGAAAGAATAATTTCCCCCCCATACTTGAACTAAACATTGTCCTCGATGTTTTAAGGGAAAGAAATACAAAATGGAGATGAAAAGAAAAATACAATTAAGGCTGCCTTCCACCTCTGGTTCTTGGTCCTGGTGATCTTTGACGTATGTCTAAGCTGTCGAATCTGCTAAACAACTCAGTAAACCGCTGGTCGGTTATGGCATTCCGAGCATCCTGTTGCTGTTGCATTTGACGCATCATCTGCATCATATCTGCATTCTGTGCCTGCATACCATCGATAGCATCCATAATGTCGTCGTTGGTCGCAGGCCTTCTGCGTCGACGACGTTGGGAGGATGGGCCGGCTGCATTATTGGAAGGGTTGAGCGGGACTGATTGTTGTGTTGGCGGATGATCACCTTGTTCCATTTCTTCAAACTCATCTGTTTGCTGGTTTGTTTGTGAAGGCTCGGTGGTTTCAGGAGCGCTAAGATCGTAGAGGTGGCGGTCCGGGTTTGTGACATCGGTTAGGGTGGTATTGGGTAGCACAACACTTGGGACTGCTTGGTTGTTCACCATCAGATAATAGCCTCCGCCTACTCTGTTTTTAATCAGGCGGCTGGAGCGGCAATAGCTGATATCCATAGACAGGGGTGGTAGGGATTCTAAAGTTTGGAGTTTATCCCCTAGGTTCAGGCCAAGTGCTATGGAGGTTATTAATCCACCAATTATGAATGGTTGCCGGCCTCTAGCACATAAGGTGCGGATATGATGAAAGAGAAAAGAGGCGGCGTTTACCTTAGTATCCGATTCGAAAACGTACTGGAGGAAAAAGAGTTCTTTTGAGTTGACCTTACTGTTGTTTGGTCTTCCAAAGAGTGTGTTTTGCAGGATACGGAGAAAATAACGGATGGTGGGGTTATGGATGTGGGAGAGAAGGAGTTCTTCCCAGTTGTAGGTATTTATACCGGAAATTTTCTTAAAAAGGTCGAAAACTAGAACTGTGTTCCAGTTTGAGGTTGGAGGGATTCTGGCATGGAGCAGATCTTCTGTGGGAAAATGTAGCATGGCACTCAATTCGCGTTGGGTTAGAGAGTACTCGGTGTTAAACATACGGAAGGTTGCCGTACCGGTTAGAAATTCATCTTCACCGGCGGGAGTGGTGTAGTCGTAAGAACTTAGGAATTCTAAGGTTAGGGAAGGATAGGTGGGTTGGTTATGGGTGCAAAGGAAGGTTAAATCGGCTCTACGGAGCATCCACTCGATACCTTGGAGTAAGCCCAATTGTTGTAAACAAGTTAAATCGGGGTACCTGGTGGAAGCGACGCCTCGCTGTTGGAAGCGCTCGAATTGCTCCTGCTGATAGTTGTCATCTCCGGATCGGAAGATGATATTTCCGAAATTTTGATTTCCCGCCATTGTGATGAATTTTTGAATGAGTGATTTGGAAAAGAAAAGAAGTGTATATTTGATATGAGAGAATTGTTTGTGGTGAAAGAAGGAGGTTTGGAGGGTATTTATAGGAGAGAAAATGTGGGAGGTGAAAAGAAAGAGTGGTTGAAAAGTAATTAAATGTGGTAAATGAAAAATGAATGGGGAATGTAAAAAGGTAAGGGGTGTAACGTTCGTCTCCAACGGCTCCCTAACGTTCACATGTCTGAGAGGCGTTACGCTCGTCACAAGGGTGTGACGGTCGTAACAAGAGTGTTGCGCGCCGCTCGTCATGGATTGTGTGACGCTCGTCACACAGTTCTTTTGGCAAGGCTTCTTCAGTAGCGCTACACAGAATCACTTTGGTAGCGTATTTTAATGTTTTATTTAGCTTATGGTTATTTTTAGTCTGCAATTTTTAATGCACTGTGCACGTTACTTGCTTTGTATGATAATAATAGGTAACAACAGTAGAACGTAACAGGCATTTGCGTAATAAAATTAACTAAACAGCTTCAATAAAAAGGAGATCATAATGTATTACAGGAAGGGAAAATAATGAAATGAAATAGAAATAATCATGAATTCAAATAACATTAATGAAAAAAAATCTAGCCTAAAACTAAATAACTTAGAAAGGAAAAATAACTAAATTCCATCTATCTTCGGATCTCTGGCCGGAGGAGTAAAAGAGTTAACATGATGCCGTAACATACGTAACTGACTTGCCGTGCTGCTCATGTGTTCTAGGACTGCAAGTCTCAAGCTGTGGAAATCTTCCCTGAGGGCGTTTTGTTCTGACATCAAAGCTTCAATGACGGTTTTAATATCTGTTCCTGGCATATGATGTCGGAGATCAGGCATAGCTGATTCTTCGGTCAGGACAGGCTGAGGAGGAGGATCAATATCATGGTAGCCGGATGGAGTCTGAGGGTCAGATTCAGCAAGAGAGATATGGTCAACATAGTGCTCATAGTCATCACAAATCTCATAATCCTGGATGGATTCAGTGGATCCAGCAGGAGTTGGGGTTTCATTCAGGTTATAGAGCCAGTTCCTTTGGTTATGAACACTAGTCCTAGGATCGGGCAGGGTGAATAGGCAGAGAACCTGGTTATCAATAACAAGCTCAAACTCATCAGACCCTATGTTTGCTATAAACATAGTGTTGAAGAGGAAAGGTATACTCATAGTGGTAATGCCACAAAAAGGGTTCAGGTCAAGCATAGGCTGACGTAATCCAATAGCATTACCTATCATAGTGATCAAACCGCCTATTCTAATGGGTGCTCTCTCATCCTGGATAAGGTGGTCCAAATTAGCTAACATAAAAGTAGCACCGTTTACTGGACGGTTCTGGGAAGCACAAAATATGATGAAGAGTTCATCACGTGAAACTGAAGTACTATTTGGCTTCTTCCCAAATAAAGTGTGGGTCAGGATCTTATGGAAATAGCGAAAAGCCGGGTTATGTATTTTTCCAGAGAGAAACTCATGTTCTTCGGGCTCATCATTTCCAGTCAGCTTACCCCAAAAGTGTTCCAGCTCTCTATATTCAAAAAGTTCTTCCTGGCTTATAGTGAATGTATCAAAGGAGGTAGGAAAACCCAAAAGGTTGGTGAAGTCTCTAATATTAAATTGGTACTCCATATTGAACATTCTGAACTGGATAAAACCTCTGGTAATTCCTTTTCCATGGCTAGGTAGATAGATTAATGAACTAAGGAATTCTAGTGTGAGCCTCCGGTAGGTGGTGAAATGTCTCAGGATAGGGGAGGTCTCCCATCCTATCTGATTCAGCAAAAACAGGACACTCTGTCTCAGTCCAAGGGCAGTCATAGCCCAATCATCAGCATATAAACTAGGTAGCATCTTTCTAGTGGCTAGTTCTTCAAACCTTCGTTTCTGAGCCATTCCTCTGAACTTGATACCCATACGGTCAAAATGTCCCATCTGGTTAGTGTTAACTAGAGAAAAGAAAACATGAATTTAAGTCAGGATTTGGCCAAATGCCGAAGGAAGAAAAGAATTATTATTATTGTATATAGATATATTTTTTTCTTTTTGAATAAATCAATAATGAATACTAAATAGAAATTAAAAGAATAATTAAGAGAAAAATAGAGAAATGATAATAATAGAATAATAAAATAACAGATTAATTTGTGGGTTGTCTCCCACTAAGCGCTTTGTTTAAATGTCGCAAGCTCGACAAAGAAATTGTTAAATATTGTCTATGAGTCCTGGGGGCGTTTCGTCTAAGTGTAGAATTTGCGAATCCTCGTTGGTTTCCGCATAGTGATAATGTTTCAGACGTTGCCCGTTTACGGTGAACGGTTCTGTAGATTGTCCTTTTATTTCTACCGCTCCACTGGGAAAGATTTTAGTGATATGGAAAGGTCCTGACCATCTGGATCGTAGTTTTTCCCGGGAATAATTTTAGTCTGGAGTTAAATAAGAGTACTGCGTCGCCTTGCTTGAAGATTTTCCTTGATATACGCTTATCATGCCATTGTTTTGTTTTTCTTTATAGATTTTGGCATTTTCATAGGCGTCTCTTCTGAGTTCCTCTAATTCGTTTATGTCAAGGATTCTCTTTTCACCGGCGGCTTTATAATTCAAATTTAAATTTCTAATAGCCCAATAGGCTTTATGTTCTAATTCTACCGGGAGGTGACAGGATTTTCCATAAATGAGCTTAAATGGGGTCGTCCCTATGGGAGTTTTATAAGCAGTTCGGTATTCCCATAAAGCTTCTGGTAATTTCAATGACCAATCTTTCCTTGAAGTGGCGACCGTTTTTTCTAGTATTTGCTTGATTTCTCTGTTAGATACTTCCACTTGTCCACTGGTTTGAGGGTGGTAAGGTGTTGCTATCCTATGTCTCACTCCATATTTAAGTAGTAGTTTTTCGAGTACCTTGGATATAAAGTGCGATCCACCATCACTGACTACTATCCTTGGGATGCCAAATCTCGGAAATATTATATTTTTAAAGAGTCTAGTTACTACTCGGGTGTCATTAGTTGGAGAAGCTATAGCTTCGATCCATTTTGATACGTAGTCAACCGCCACGAGTATGTATTTGTTACCGAAGGAGGATGGAATGGTCCCATGAAGTCTATTCCCCACACGTCAAAAATCTCTACTTCCAAAATACCTTTTTGTGGCATCTCGTCACGTCTAGATATGTTTCCCGTGCGTTGACATCTGTCACACTCCTTAATAGCCGCATGTACGTCCTTCCATATAGTTGGCCAATAAAGCCAGCTTGTAGGATTTTAGAGCAGGTCTTGGATGTACTTGTGTGTCCACCATAAGGCGCAGAGTGACAGTGTTGGATTATATTTTCTACCTCTTCTTCGGGTACACATCGACGGAAAATACCATCGGGGCCTCTTTTGAAAAGTAAGGGATCATCCCAGTAATAGTGTTTTATGTCGTGGAAGAATCGTTTCTTCTGCTGGTAAGATAAAGTAGGTGGAACTATTCCGGCAGCTAAATAATTGACTAGATCAGCGTACCATGGTATGACAGATATAGCTAAGGTGGTTTCTACTTGCATGTCGGAGTTGTTCTCTTCCAAAGTAGCTATGAGTTTGTCATACGAGAAATCATCATTAATGGATGTTCTTTCTGGTTCAAGGTTCTCAAGTCTAGAGAGGTGGTCTGCTACTACGTTCTCAGTTCCTTTCTTGTCCTTGATTTCTAAGTCGAATTCTTGTAGTAACAAGATCCATCTTAGGAGTCTAGGTTTAGCATCCTTTTTTGTTAGAAGGTACCTGATAGCAGCGTGATCAGTGTAAACTATTATTTTGGCTCCTACCAAGTAAGAACGAAATTTATCTAGCGCAAATACTACTGCTAGGAGTTCTTTCTCGGTTGTGGCATAATTCATCTGTGCTTCATCCAGGGTTCTGCTAGCGTAATATATAACATGGAGCTTTTTATCCTTTCTTTGTCCTAAAACAGCACCTACAGCATAATCACTGGCATCGCACATTATTTCGAATGGTTCATTCCAGTCTGGTGTCTGCATAATGGGTGCGGAGATCAATGCTTGTTTAAGAGTTTGAAATGCTTTTAAACAGTTATCGTCGAATATGAATTCAGCATCTTTCATTAATAGTCCGGTTAAGGGTTTAGTTATCTTAGAGAAGTCTTTGATGAATCGTCGGTAGAAAACCGGCGTGTCCTAAAAAGCTTCGTACTTCTCTCACGGTTCTTGGGGGTTGAAGATTTTCGATTACCTCTATTTTGGCTTTGTCTACTTCAATTCCTCTGTTCGAGATGATGTGTCCTAAAACAATTCCTTCTTGTACCATAAAGTGGCACTTTCCCAATTAAGTACTAAGTTTACTTTTACACATCGTTCAAGAACTCTTTCCAGGTTTTCAAGGCATTCTTCGAAACTTTGTCCGTATACAGAAAAGTCATCCATAAATACTTCCATGATGTTTTCGAGAAAGTCGGCGAAAATCGCCATCATGCATCTTTGAAAAGTTGCAGGGGCATTACACAGACCAAACGGCATTCGTCTATAAGCGAAGGTACCAAAAGGGCATGTGAATGTTGTCTTTTCTTGGTCATCAGGGTGAATTGGTATTTGAAAGAAGCCTGAATAACCGTCTAAATAACAGAAATGTGAATGTTTAGCTAATCGTTCTAACATTTGGTCAATGAATGGTAAAGGGAAATGATCTTTTCGGGTTGCTTTGTTTAGTTTCCTATAATCAATGCACATTCTCCATCCCGATTCGATTCGTTTAGTTATAGTTTCTCCTTTTTCGTTTTCAATAACGGTTATGCCTCCTTTCTTTGGTACAACGTGTACAGGACTGACCCATTTGCTATCAGATATAGGATATATAATACCTGCTTCCAATAACTTGGTTATTTCTTTCTTTACTACCTCACTTAGGATCGGATTTAGTCTTCTCTGGTGTTCCCTAGAGGTTTTACCGTCTTCTTCTAACATGATGCGGTGCATACAAATAGAAGGGCTTATTCCTTTAAGATCGGTTATGTGGTATCCTAGTGCGGTTGGATATTTTCTTAAGATATGTAGGAGTTTTTCTGTTTCGAGTCTTCCTAGATCTGCATTGACTATCACAGGTCGTTCAAGTTCTAAGTCTAGGAATTCATATCTCAGATTTTTGGGAAGTGTTTTCAAATCAGGGGTTGGTTTGTTAAGACACTGCGTAGGATCTGGTGTTATTGCTAAGCATTGTTTAGATTTGTCTTCTAAAAGATAGTCTGATGATTTGTCTTCTCCTGACTCTGCTTCTTTTATGCATTCATCGATGATATCCATGAAGTAACATGTATCTTCTATTGCAGGTGCTTTCAAGAATTGGAAAGAATGAATTCAATTTTCTCTTCACCTACTTCGAAAGTGAGTCTTCCTCGTTTTACGTCTATGATTGCACCGGCAGTTGCTAAGAATGGTCTTCCTAGTATAATAGGTGTAGTATCATCTTCTCTAATGTCCATAATTGTGAAGTCAGTGGGAATGTAAAACTGACCTATGCGTACGGGAACGTTTTCAAGGATTCCTACAGGATATTTGATGGAACGATCTGCTAGTTGTACAGACATCTTGGTCGGTCTTAATTCTCCCATTTCCAGTCTCTTACATATGGATAAAGGCATAACGCTAATTCCGGCTCCTAAATCGCATAAGGCTTTGTCGATGACAAATTTTCCTATGTGACAGGGTATAGAGAAGCTACCCGGATCCTTGAGTTTAGGAGGCATGTTTTGGATTATAGCGCTACATTCGGCAGGGAGTGTAACGGTTTCACTATCCTCAAGTTTCCTTTTATTAGAAAGAATTTCTTTTAAGAATTTAGCATATGAGGGCATCTGCGTAATAGCTTCGGTAAATGGAATTGTAACGTTTAATTGTTTAAGGAGATCGACAAATTTTCTAAATTGGCCTACATCTTTGGTTTTAACAAGCCTTTGAGGGTAAGGTATAGGTGGTTTGTAAGGTGGTGGAGGTACATAAGGTTCCTTCTTTTCTAGGGTATCCTTATTACTCTCTTCCTTTTCCTTAGGTTCACTTTCCTCAGTAGATTTCTTAGGGTTTTGGTTTTCTATCCTTGGATCAGACGGTCCTTCCACTTCCGTTCCACTTCTTAATATAATTGCATGAGCTTGGCTTCTCGGATTAGGTTGGGGCTGTCCAGGGAATGTACCAGTTGGTGCAGCAGTAGGTGCTTGTTGTGAGCTACTTGAGATATTTGTGTTTCCAGCATTTTGTTATGGGTAGCCAAGGCATCTACTTTGCTTGAGTTGTTTAAGTTGTTCGCCAGTGTGTATGTTCTGGTTTAAGAAATCTTTATTGGTTTGTTGTTGGGAAGCTATAAAGTTTTCCATCATGATTTCCAAGTTGGATTTTCTAGGGGTATTATTGTTAGGATTGGTTTCTGATATCCCGGAGATACAGATGGGGTTTGATTCGGAGACTGTCCAGGTGCGTATAAAGCATTATTACTCTTATATGAAAAGTTTGGATGGTTCTTCCAATTTGGGTTATAGGTATTCGAATAGGGGCTTCCTTGAGCATAGTTTACTTGCTCTGTTTGGATTCCAGTCAAGAGTTGACATTCCGCAGGAGTGTGGCCTTGGATTCCACAGACCTCGCAATTCTGAGTTATAGCAACCACGGCGGTTGGTGGTGATACGTTTAAACTTTCAATCTTCTGGACCAAAGCATCCACTTTTGCATTAACGTGATCAAGGTTACTTATCTCGTACATGCCAGTTTTCGGTTGAGGTTTTTCCACTGTTGTTCGTTCGGTTCCCCACTGATAGTGGTTTTGGGCCATGCTCTCGATAAGCTGGTAAGCATCAGCATAAGGTTTGTTCATTAGTGCACCACCTGCAGCGGCGTCTATTGTTAACCTTGTATTGTATAAGAGACCATTATAAAATGTGTGAATTACTAACCAGTCTTCCAAACCATGGTGTGGGCAAAGTCTCATCATGTCTTTGTATCTTTCCCATGCTTCGAAAAGAGACTCGTTGTCTTTCTGTTTAAATCCGTTTATCTGGGCTCTTAACATAGCTGTTTTGCTTGGCGGAAAATATCGGGCAAGAAAAACTTTCTTCAACTCGTTCCAGGTGGTGACTGAGTTGGAAGGGAGAGATTGAAGCCATCTTCTAGCGCTATCTCTTAATGAGAAAGGAAAAAGACGAAGTCGAATTGCCTCTGAAGTGACACCATTAGCTTTAACAGTGTCAGCGTATTGGACAAATACGGATAAATGAAGGTTTGGATCTTCGGTAAGATTTCCAGAGAATTGGTTCTGTTGCACAGCCTGCAACAGTGAAGGTTTAAGTTCAAAGTTGTTTGCTTCTATTGCGGGCGGAGCAATACTTGAATGCGGTTCATCTTGCGATGGAGCGGCGTAATCTCTAAGAGCACGAGCTGGTTCTGCCATCTCGGTTAAAGAAGGAAAAATGTTTTTGATATCAGGAAGGTTTATAGGAGGGAGATTGTTTTCGGCACGATATTCCCGAATTCGTCGTAAGACTCAGAGATATAGTTCGATATCGTTGATTCGTAAATAGAGCGGTTCGCCTTGAGAGCGAGTGCGTGGCATACAAATCAACGAAAGAAAGAATAGAAGGAAAAAGAAACCTTAGTCTCTACAGCGTAACGGAAGAGTTACGATATCGATTGAATAAAAGTCCCCGGCAACGGCGCCAAAAACTTTATCGCTCGACTGTGTGAGTCGAGAATGGGATACAAACTGCAAGTGCACAGTTCTATCGCGTAGTTTTAAAAGATATCGATCCCACAGGGACTTATGAATCGATATACCGTTATCTAAAGTTACTACGTAAATCTAAGGTGAAAATGTTTGATTGCTTGGGGAAAAACTAAGAGCTAAACTAATATCTAGATTGAATATCAATAAAACGGATATCGGTATGTAGTTCGTCAAAACTAGGGAATCAATTCCTTGTCGGTCTCTCGGTTTTAAAATAAATCGTTTCGATTAACTTTATTGGTTAAAGGTTTTATCTCAAACTCTCGCTCTGTTGAAGAAACCATGATCTTAGATTAATGTAGCTGTCACTTATAATTAAGTCAAAAATCATATTTTGAAAACAATAAAGTTGCAGAAACTCTTTTTAAGAAAATACTGACCGTTTTAAACACCCTTATCTCAAACTTTCGCTCTGTTGACTTAGGTTATACAATTAAATCTAAATGCTTAACTCTCGTCCTCACATTCAATCTTTAAAAATACTTTTTGGAAAAAAGTCAGAATTTAATTAATTCTAAAACTTGCTCTCGCCCTGAGATAGACTTAATGACTAACTTACACTGTCCAGTTAAAACCTCAAACTCTCGCTCTGTTGGTTTCAACTTCTTTATGTCTTTTACTTTTGTAAAAAAATCTTGTTATTAAACCTGTAAGTTAAGACCATAAAAAGATTGATTCTAATTTTAAGTTTGAATAGACCGACTTAGTCTTGACCCCTTTTTCTGCTTACTTTACATACCGATACCTAGGCAAATTAGCCAGACATGCTAAATAAATAAGAATTTATATCATGCATAAACAGACTCATTCCAGGCATGCAATGTAAATAAACAATAGAATAAAACATTAAAAATTAAATAACGATTAAAGAACCTGAATGCGTAATACAATGGTCTTGAACACTCCTCCACAAGCCGGTAGGATTTGTTCTTGGATTCTTCAATTAAACAGTAAAATAAATCAAGGAAATAAAACTCGAATATAACGTAAGGTTAAATCCGGTATAAAGTTGCCCAGTAGTTTCCGGTGTAGAAACTACTACGCGAAAAATATCTAAAAGCTAAGAACGGGGGAAAATAAATTGCAAGGGAAAAAGAAAATAAAGCTTGCAAAATAAAATAAATAAAGTGAACGATGCTGGAAAGGAAGAAAAATAGGCAAAGGCGTGAAAGGAAAATTTGGCAGAGCTTTCGCAAAACTGAGCGTGCAAAAACCTCCTTTTCTTTTGGTTTGTGAGATGGCTATTTATAATAGCCTTGGTAACTGCATTCCGTTTCTCCCATTCTTCAGCGTGGCTATATCCACGGCGTGCATATAGGAGACCAACTCCTTAACGTTATTCTTCAAGTCTTTCTGAGGGCGATACTTGCGCCAAAAAGGTAGTGGAGTTGTGTGACGCTCGTCACGCTATGTGTGACGTCCGTCACAAGGCTACTTCGCGTGACGCTCGTCACGCGTCCTGTGACGTCCGTCACAGGCACAGCATTGGTGACTTGTGCGCTTTGGGCTGGGCTTTGGCATTTGGTTCCTTTTCTCTCCTTTTTGTTCCTTTTTACACCTCCTTTTCTTCCCTTTTTCACTTTTGCTTCGAAATGGGTACCTGATATAAATAGAAGAGAAATACTGCATAATATCTGATAAAATGAGATAAACTAGCGTAAATGATAATATAATTTAATTGAATTAAGTCTTAAAAAGCGATATAATTTCGTGTTATCAATCCTCTACAAAACCTGGTTATTTTGGTATTTATTTTGAATTATTGGTTATTTTTGATTTTTTTTTTTAAAAGATGGTTAGTTTTAAAATAAAATCGGATAATGTGAGTTGCAGCACATATCAAAATGATAAGGATGAAATCCTTTCTTCCAATGGGAACGCAACAATTGACAACAAGGAAGAAAATATGAACATTGATGTCACATGACGCTATTGATACCATGTTAAAGTGTGATAGCCTTTATCACAAATCATGACGAGTGATATCAAAGAGAACTATTAGTATTAAAAGTAGAGTAATGATATTCTTACACCAACATCTTACATAATACTTACACCAAACACTGTTTATTGTATAAATACGGTGAACAATGCTTTTTAAATAAAATAATATTAAAAAAAATTATTAAATAAAAAAATATTTTAAAAAAATATTTTTTTTAAAATTAATTTTATAACAAAAATATAATACTTTTTATTAACCAATTGTATTATTGTATTAACCATAAAAATATATATTATTAACCACATATTTTTTTTATAGTTTATTAATCAATTTCACTATTTTACTAACCAATAAAATATATAATATTAACCAAGTTCTGACATTAATTTATAATGGTGACCTATTTTATTTTACTATTTATAGTTTTTAAAATTTATTAATTAAATTATAAATTAATTTCAGAATTTGATTAATATTATGTATTTTATTAATTAATAAAGTTGTAAAATTGATCAATAAACTATCAGAAAAATAAATGATTAATAACATATATTTTGGTGGTTAATATAATAGTAAAATTGATTTATAAAAAATATTATTTTTATTACAAAATTAATTTTTAAAAAATATTTTTTTATTTAAAATAAATTTTTAATTTTATTTTATTTTAAAAAACACTGTTCACCTGTACAATGTATTTGATGTAAGTATTAGTGTAACATTGTGGTGTAAGAATAATATTAAATAATATTCTAATTAATGTGCTCTAATTGATGTACAGCTTTATATTATATATATATATATATATATATATATTATTATATATATATATATTATATCTTATAATATATATATATATATATATATATAAAAATACAGCTGTAACAAACTAATGAGAAAATGGCGGTAATTAACTAAAAACTAAAAATAAGCTGCTAATTAAAAAATATATAATTTAACAACATGTGATCAAAACAAAAGGAAAACAAATTGGATTAAACCTCTAATTTCTTATCAAAAGGCTAGTTTTTTTTATGCAAATCTCACTATATTTGAGAAATGGAACATAGGAGGTACATTTAGAGATGAGAAAGGAATAATAATTCTAGCGGCTACATGACGGTAGAAAGGTTTAAAAATGAAAATGGCAACTCAAGCATAAGATCTTCTCCTCACTATTTGTCAAAAGATTTAAGAAATTTAACCACAAAAATAAGAAAGTTAATCATTGTGACTATTTGTCAAAAGATTTTGAAAAAAAAAATAAATGCTAGAGTTTTTGGTAAAACTTATGTTGGTGATTATTTAAGAAAGATAGGTCAAGATATGGGTAGTTTGGAGAATGATGGAACAATAGTTAGGCTTTACCTAGCAGGTTAATGGATTTATTAATTTCATCAATGCATTGCATTGCATCAGGTAAATCATTTTAGACTAATTACAACTTCTCTCAAGTAGCTTCCAAAAAATCACCTAAATATCATAATTGGACAAGTGTTTGAGTGTCCAAATGTTAAACCAAACAAATGCATATTCAATTCTAACAACTTTTATAAAATACAAATTAAGAGTGAGCATGTCTACATCATGGAATACAAGACTGTGTTTTGAAAACAAGACATAAACAAAGACTTAAGGAAATTTTGATAAAATATAATCTTACATTCCTATAATAAATATATTTACAAATTAATTAATAATCTTTTATTTAATTAAAAAGATGATAGCAACTAGAAAAGCTAATTGAATCAAAGAGGGAAAATAGTCTTAAAAACCATAGTGTTACTCATTAATTTATCAAGTTTCCAAATATAAATCACTTCTACACAAAATATGAGTAGTTGAGTAAAGTAAAGTATCATTCCTCCTAATAAAATAAAAAGAAAAAAAATACATATAGAAAGAGAGTAAACATTAAAAAACTCATAAAACAAGATTCTTATTATTGATCGATTTTTCACTTGTTTTAATCATGAAATGCGCAATTGAAAAGCCAATCAATTTACATGGTAAAATCCTAATTACGACATGCGTAAACCAATTGGGTGAAATCTTCATGGTTAAGAAAATAATCAATTATTTATTCTTCCAATGCAAAGAAGATTTTTCTTGCAAATGACTACTTGGCTATCGCAAAACTGCCCTTTAATACCAAGCTCCTCAACCATTTGGGTTTTCAAATTAAACCTCGCTATTTTCCCATCTTTTCTTTTGAAGAATAAATCACCATTATTTCCCTCTCCAATAGGACTCTCAATGCAAGGTAAGGGTCCAATAATGAAGAGTTTAGTCCATGACTCCTTTACACCAAGTTCACCCAAAATTGATATGTGAAAAGTAGTACTCGTGTTGGCATAATTTGAGATCAAGCCAATAGACTCATTTAATACCACCAAGTGTCTATTCACAAATATAAAATCAACAATTTTTTCCAGATCTAAGGGTGTGGGTATGTTCAAGGGAATCGATGTTGTATAACATACCTCATCTCTTAAGTCAAATGACACCAGTAATGGATCATCATCATCATCATTCCACCAGTGACACATTCCATTTACGTACACAAAAGCACTCACATAAGACCCATAACCATAAGTCAAATTAATATCAAGTTTCCTCCAAGAATTACTTCTTAGACTGTATATCTCCCACATGTCATCATATGATAACTTGTTTGGAGTATCATCCATATCTTCTTCAACATTATATCCATTTAACGAGTAAGATATGTGTCGAATCACCTTGTAGTCATCTCTAAAATGATCATAACCAAATCCATGAAGAAAAAAGAATCCTATCACATTTTGTGCTAAGATCTCGGTAGGGCTAGGAGGAAGGGCCTTAAATTCCATGGTTGATGGGTTACATAATACAACAGTGGGTGTAAGCCCTTGGTAGAGACAAACAATTCCGTTAATAGCGGAACCAAAAACACAAACACCCCGATCATTCTCTTGAAATAGAGGTGGCCAATCTAATTTTACCTTATTCTCAAATCTCTCTCCCGAAAGCAAGTATATCACAGGACGATTTTGAAAATATGGCATAATATGTTGTATATGGAGACATAAAACCCCTTCATAAGAAGAATGGTCACTAGATATGAAATTGTCCAGGTATAAGTTCATGAAATATGGATTTTCGAATAAGAAGGACCATGATTTGTGTACACAACTAAATCGTTTCAAAGATTTAAGAGGCAATTTCAACATAATCGAGAATGCAAGATCGTCAGGAATATGATCGCTAACCTTTTCAATAGTAACATGATCTGTCAATCTCTTCATCTTCTTAAATGTCAACCGCTGAATATGATTTTTCCTTCAAAATTCAAAATAGCGACCAATAGTGACTACTCTGAATACGAAAATTTATCGAGTTTGCTTGCAAACTAACCTACTGGTTTTGTAGAGGTTTTATAGAAAAACCAAAGAAAAGAAAAACTATTTGAGACAAATGATTTCTCGTATACGTTTTAATTATATATAATCAAGTTTTTATTTATTAATACTTTTGACTACTAATTAATTAATATTATAAGTTTTAAAATGTTATCTTTTTTTTTTTTGATAAAATGACATACCTTGACTTAGTCGATAAGTAATCCTAGTTTGTAAAAAAATTCCTAGAATGACCATGTGTGTTTATAGATTATTATGGCATTTATATAGTTGATATTATAATTTTTATTTTTTTCTATAATTCTTAAATTATTAAATAGTAAAAATAATTAAAATAATATACAGCAAATACAAATCAATACTACTTCAAATTGTGTCTATCAATCACAATAGTTCTAAAATGTATCATAAAGTTATAAAAAAGTATAACATTAAGAAAATTACTGAAAATTTACTCATTCTAAATTACTTAAAAACATTGGAAATATTACATTATGAATTTGCACAATATCATAATCATCTAATGAACAAATTTATTTAAATTAAAGAGTAAAATCTATAAATAAAAAATCATATTGTACATAGTTCACTCTAATAAACGAAATTTAATTGAAACTCATATAATTTATTTATTAACATCACAAAGAACTACTAGCTACTTTGTCAGTGGTGTGTCAATCACTCTTTATATTTATCTTTGATCTCATCTTCAAATGTTTTGTATCCATCATCTACTCATACAAAATTGTGCAATTAGCCACTAACAAACATATGATGTGAGTCGTAATTTTCAAGAATATAATCAAGTTGGAAATAACATGTTGAATACACGTAAACAATTATACATATGTCATCAAATAATCACATACAAGTCAACACATAAAAATAAGGAGTGTACTAAGCAAGACCATGATTTATGCAACCTACACAAAAACTACTCGACACATGAATCAAACTACTCTGAATTAGTGCAAGCAGATAAGTCAACTCTTTCCCATTGGACTAAAGAGTCTAACCAAAAGATATTATTATATAACTAGAACACCACAATGCAATCCCTTCCTGTAATACCTTCCTAGTAACATCCCCTATGACCTGAATTTAGTTGTCTTCTCTTACTCTAGCACAACATTGAATCCCCGACATTCTCTTTATATGAACAAAAGAAATTCATCGATAATTTCTCCATCAGATGACACTTAAATCTTAAATCTTAAACTCTTCGTCCGACTTGAGTTCATTTAAATACATCAACTTATCAATAGTAGATCATCCTAAAACATAGTATGTATTAAAGATATACATAATCCTAAAAAACATAACACACATGGTCACATTAACATAATGGATACATATACATTTAAAATCAATAACTTTGTTAACATCATCAAACAAACATCGTCAAACATTAATCAATATCATCAAGAATCATTATTAAAGTACCTAGCTAATATCTAATTCTATAATCTATGTAGATCAATCATCCTAATCAATTATAATAATCCTATTATCCTAATTTTTTTCATTTAACTTATTCCTTTAAACCATAATTAACCTATATTATAATGTTTATATCATCATTTAAGTATTTCTTAAGTTTTCAACCTCATAAATCAATTTTATATAAACCAAAAAAAAATTAGCAACCTCAAAGCTCATTCTAAATATCAATATTTTGATTTGAAATCAGCAACCAAAACTTATTCTAAATAGTCAAGTCACCTAGTTATATATAAATAGACATTTTATAATTTAGTTTAACCATCACATTCAATAATAACAATCCTTATTCTTCATTCTCTCATTTTTCTCTCCTCACTAAAAGTGACGCACGCACTAACAAATTGGTATCTAGATCTCCGATTAGTTTCTTGATCGTGTTTTCAAGATCACACGCCGGTGACCATGTTTCTGGGATCGTGGGTTGTTAATCGTGTTTGTTGCAAAGATGAATGGTAATAATGGCATTCCAAATTCTCTTCCAATTCTTGATGGAAAGAATTGGATCCAATGGAGAAAACAGATGCAATATCTATTTGGGTTTCATGAAACCCTATAAGTGGTTACTGATGGCATCCATGAGCTTGTTGTGAACGCAACTGATACTCAGAGAATCTCGAACAAGGAGGCCGAGAAAAAAGACTGCAAGGTTTCATTTTATATTAAATCGGAGGGAGACGTGGCGAACTTTTATCGGATTTCTCATGCTGAATCGGCGAAGGATGCATGGGATATTCTTGTTAAGTATTACTAAGGAGGTGATAAGGTTAAAGTTGTTAAATTGTAAACATTGTGAAGGCGGTATGAATTACTGCAAATGGGAGAAGAAGAAAAGACTGTAGGCTATGTCTCGAAGGTGCAAAAGCTTGTTCGTCTCATGAAAGGTTGTGGTGAAGCCCTAACTGATAAGATGATAGTTGAGAAGGTGATGCGTACATTAACCTTTAACTTTGATCACATTATTGTTTCTATTCAAGAACCAACAATCTTGAAACATCGAAATTGGAAGATTTGGTTAGTTCGTTGGAGGCACATGAGATGAGGATTGTCGAAAGGAAAGGAATTCAAGATTCGATACAAGATCTATAGGCTCAGACATAAAAGAAACATGTTAGTTTTGTCATACCCCAAAATTCACCCTACCCTTCACAAGTTCATTTGGGTCACTAACCCTAAGCATTCACATATCCTGATAAGCATTCATCTCATCTACATATTCATAATATCACAGTATATTCCACTTGCATTTGAAAAACATAAAATCATGGATTCAAGGGTTTTATCACACATGTCATTGAATAGGCGATATGCATTCAAGATTGAGATTCACCTGGTCATCCATGGAGCTTCATTGGTTTGTTTAACAATTCATCAGAGGCCTACTTGTTCATGATCTCCATTCTTTGATCAAAGGGTATTCATTCAAGGTGTTACAATCTGTTGCTTGGTTAAGTATCATTTGGTTGGTTTTGCTTGATTGGATTTCAAATCTTGGAACTTGGCATGTTTCAATCTGTTTAAGAATATCGGGCTATCCATTTAGGTCCACATTCAGTCTTAGTGTCCATTCATGTTCATAGTTGGTCAAGATCTTGGTTTGTGCTTGGTTCATTGGATAATCAGTTCATAATCATTCCAATTCATCTGTTCATTTCAGTGTCATTCAAAGCCCATTCAAATACTTAATTTCCTACATAGTACATTCTTTTCCTCACAACTAATCATGCCCATTGTGAAGATTCTATTTTATTTTACCATTTTTGTTACGGTTGACTTTTGGTCAACCAATTGACCAAAGTCAACTAACCCCCGTGACCCCCTGAGTCTATTTCCAATCCATTTTATCATGTTTAATCATTAAATTGCATGTTCCCCTATTTTCTTCATACCTAAGAGGCTAGGTCCATTTTTAGCCTGTTTCTAGGTCGGACCAACAAATGGACCGTCTTTTGGACCACATGAACCACTTCCCATTTTTAACCCTTTCTTCATTTGTAAACCATGGGTAATCCAATTTTCAAACATTCAATTTCATATACTCAATTACCATTTAAAACCATGTTCATTAAGCCATTTAGTTACATATATTCAACCATTTAACCACTAATCCAATTTCCATTCTTAAGCCATATTTTCATTTTTAAACCATTTCATACAAATATCCAAACATCAATCATTCTTTAGCCAATTTCTAACATTTAAAATTTCCATGCATTTCCATCCATGAATACCATACATTCAATTTTTCAAGTTACATAATTACAATAATGAATTCCAAGCATCCAACCAAGGCATAACTAGCAGCAACTCCATCGGTAGCAGAGCAACAAGATCCACATGCAAGAATCAGTGGTGCTCCTCGGGATAAAAATATCATGCTATGGAATGCTGTCATATTTGGTCCTGATGATACTCCATGGGATAGAGGCACGTTTAAGTTGACTCTTCAATTTTCTGAGGATTATCCAAACAAGCCACCCACTTCATTACTTTGTGACCAAAATCCAATTTCTCAAGCAAGCATATTCCACAACAGTTCAAAGTGAAATAAAGACCTGCATAATTGGCATAATAGAGTTAAACATTAATTCATCTGCATATTTTCTAACTCAAAGAAACCATTCAAATTGCATACAAATTTTAATAGAGCATCACAAGCCAATGACAAACCCTGTGAATTTTCTGACAAAAAAGCGTTCATTCACTTCACTCTAATAACCTGCTTTGCACTAACAGAAAAACCCAATGGAACCAAAATAGAATTTTCAAGCTAACCACTCATAACCATTAATCACATATAACTGTAGCGGGAAATTCATGATCATCAAACTATTGACAATCTAGAGATCAATTAATAAGAGTCGCCACCGCGCTTTTATTGTTTCCAAGGGAAAAGGAAAAAAGTACGAACAAAACCCAATAAGTAAGAAGTTTTCAAATAAAAACTAATAAAAATCAGAGATCACAGGTAAGGGGGTTGGTTACACAGAGGGAAGGTGTTAGCACCCAAAGTGTCCTAGGTACTCCTAGGGAGCCCTTTTTGTGTGCATATGTATTTTGTACAAAGTGATATTTACAAACAAATAGAATGGGGGGATGAGAAAAGAATTCATTAATTATATTTTTGTGTTTGACAAGACCTTCGGTCTTGTGCCTATGTACCAACATAAAAATGAGGGATCAAAACCTCGTAGTTTGTCCTATAAATTTCAAAATGAATGCATTAATTTTAACAAAATTTAAGTTTGAAAGGCACAAAGGCCTAAAATGATTTGAATCGGTTAGTTCTTTTTTTGGTTTTTTGAAAGTTTAAGTCAAGTATAGTTAAATTCATTTACAAGTTTGATTTAAGGAAAGAAGTTTGAAAATGCAATGGCATAAGGCCAAAGTTTCTATCTTTTTGAAGGTGGTCAAAGTTTAGAACAAAAGTAGTTCACACAAAGAAGGTTTTGAAAATGGAGGGAGAGATTTTGAAATTAAAGAAATGGGAAGAAGATGAAGAGACTATCATATGTACAAAAATTAAAAGTTTAAAGTTGAAAAGATCTGACCAAATGGGTAGCAATCCAATAGACAAGTATGTCAATAGAAACCCAGAATTCCCTTGGACTTTTTAGAATCAAGCAACACAAATGTACAATTATATTATCTTGAAGAGAAAAGGCATCAAATAAAGATGACCTCATCCAAGCTTACCCACTTCATGATCTTCTTCAAAATAGCCCATGCAACAGATGAATTCCACAAATCACAAGTTCAAAATAACAACTTCACAATGATCAATGTTGCAGATGAATCTTAGAGAGATCTTCAAAGATGTATCAGATGAATTTTAAAGTGTAAGCACTTGGTTCTTCACAAACTGGCATTGGCCAAGTCCTTTAGCAAAGGAATGTTGCCTAAGTTCTAAGTCCAATTGGTCCACAGATCAAGCCAACAGTCCACTCAATTTTTTTTAGGGTTTTTATTGTTATTATGTGCATTAATAGTCAAAGACCACACAGACAAGCAAAGGAACACAAAACAAAATATATCACACAATATGGTCCAAATGGACAAAGTGAAAATTACATTAACATAAACAATTAGGATGATATGTATAATGGCAAATGATAATAGATTGCTAAAAGTAAATTGCATTAAAAGTAAGAGCTTGAAATTAAAAGTTAATAGTTAGTAAGTTAGAAGTTAGTTTTGTTTTGCTTTTGATTTCAAGACATTCTTTGGAGAACACTCAACCCACTTGCCACAAGCATGGATCCTTGAACCAAAACATTTTTCAAAGGAAGGAAAGAAGGACAAGTTTCCACACAATACCATGGAAGAGGGGAGACTTACAATCTCACTAACTAGAATGCTTATGCCTTTTATGTCACAAATTTAGCGCTATGTTAAGCAATCGTAATTGGACTTATTTAGAAGTCACAACTATTTGAGGTTAGCAATGGACTTTTGGTGTTAATGCATGTTGGAGACATAGTATTATGAACTATGCTCATTAAACATACCACACACAAAAATATGCAAAAGGTGTGGTCTAATCTCATCCATACTCATGTTAATCTTTCAATCAACTAGCATTAGGACTTTGAGATGTTATTGGCCAAATGGAAATGAATGAATGAATGAAGAAGGGGAATTAGATGAAGGGGAAGTGGATGAATGAGATCACAAATTGGTCAAAGGAGGACTTTTACCAAATTAATATCATTCATTCATTTTGGTAGATGGAATGTACATTCCATCAATCCCCTAAATTCAATGATATTAACTTGACAAAGTCAAATCAACCTTGACCAAGGCCCAACAACAAACAATCAAACTCAATCAAGTCAATACAAATGGTCAACACAATTTAAATGATATTTATTCAATTAAAAATAATAAAATAATGCATTAAATTCAAATATATTTTGTCCAAATCCTAAAATGTCATCAAAACACCAAAGAAATGGCCATGAGATTTATCATAGGTCAAAGGACCTTGGAGAAAAAAAATCATAATTTTTGGACATTTAAAAATATTTTTAAACAATTAAAAACAAATGCAAAATCAATTAATTCATGAAAAATATTAATATTGATCCAAAAAATAATTTTAATTTAGAATATGAAAGAGAAAAATATTTGAATTTTTTTGGTGAAAGTCCCATATTTTTTGGATCATTATTGAATTTAATATGAATTATTGAAGAAAATGCAATTAAAACAAAAATCAGAAAATCCAAAAATACGTGGACCATCAGATCTCCCTCATTAATTGAGGTGGCAGATCTGATGATCCAAAACACGCGTTCCATGTGTTCTTGAGTCAACCACGTGGTACCATTGGTAATTAAAACAAACGCTTCAGATTAAAATGTGGCTTGAGGATCCTATGGTTCAGATGCAAGACACATCATCGTCGGAGCCAGAGCTCCGATCATCTTCCCTGGTGAGCTCCACCGGACTGGTCAAGATGAACCATCACCAAAATAAAAAATAGGGACATGATCTTAAAGAAAAAACATCACTAAGCTCGAATCTGACCTCCAAATCCTCCAATTCCAAATATATTAAGAGATATGTGGAATTGAAAAATGAGGTACATGATCTGAGTTGCTTCGATTTGACCTCAAAGCAACTCAATCTTCTTGCCTACATTGGTAGGACTTCATACAACTCAAGAATCAATGGAATTGAGCAAGAATCTAAGAGAATCGAAGAGTTTAAATTTTTTGCAAATCACCTTCAATGGAGGTCTGAACACAATGGATCTTGCTTTGGCTTGTGCTTGGACTCACTTCAATTGCTTGCAGGAAGAGAATGGAAAGGTTTAGAAGCAATGGACTCTTGGAGAATTGAATTCCAAAACAGTGGAGATTCAAGCTTAAATTCAAATGAATTTATCAAGGTTATCCTATGAGAGTGAAGGGTTTTCAATGGAGATTCAAAGCTGGCGCAATGTGTGTCTTAATTTTGAGCATAAGGGCCTCAGTTTATAGATGAATCCATGTGATATTTGCACACTCTCTCCACTTTCCAAAATTGGCAAATGATGATGGAATGGTGCATGGGCGCACATAGGCCCGTGAAATGATGGTTTGAAGGTCCAAATTGAAGATCAAATGCTTTGAAGATGGACTGGATTGCAAGGTACATGTGCAATGATGCTTGAAGATTGATCCGTGCCAAATGATATCAGCCTGTTTAAGCCATGCGCAGCCTATGCATTTATCATCCAAAATACATGAATTTAAGCTTTTTGGAAAGGTGAGATCAAGATGAATAAGTTTGATGTTGAACACTTTTTCATTTGGAGCTTGGAACTTGGAGAAATTTGAGGTGGAAGTTTGGAAAATCTTGACATATCAAAATTTTTCTAAGTGTCAAGCCATATGTCTCAATATTCCATATTTCTTAACTTTTTATAGGAGCTTTAAATGAGAAAAGTGTCTTCATCAAAGTTATAGATATATCAAAGACCTTCAAAATGATTACAAATTTCATGTAATTTGGATTTTAAATGATAGAGTTATGCATTTTTAAAGTTTGGAAAAATCACTTGATCAATGGTATAAGTCAAAAATGACCTATAATGTAGCCTCATATCACATGCTCAAAAAAGTTGAATTGGCTCCAACTCTAAACATAAAGGTTAAATTAGACACATCTAATTTGATTGTGCAACTTGTAAATCTTTCATCTCATAAAAATTGAGCAAGTTATGGCCTTGGGAAGTTGACTTTCAAATTAGGGTTTAGACAAAATGACCTATATTGTTCCAACATAGAAAATAATTTTCCAAACAAAACTAGCTCTAGGTCTCAACATGAAAGTTGTTTGGAATGTCATTTAGAGTAAGTTTTATCATGGAATCATTTTCATATGGTGACAATTGTAGGAGATAGGGTCTAGGGAGACCCAATTTTGATCAGATGAATTCATCTGGCCAACCACCATCAACCAACTTGCTAATTTCCAATTCTCTTGACTTTATTGGCTCATGGTAGACCATATATGCATAAGATGATGAAATTTGAAGTTCCACTTGAGAAATTTGATCAATTGGTGAGATAGCTTATTGGAGAAGTTACTCAAGATACCCAGTCAAACTAGGGTTTCCAAGGCAAATCATCCTCAAACTCTTGAAGAAAACTTGATCAATATAACATGTAGAGAACATTGGGACTCATATATGATGTTTATAACCATTCTTGAATCAATTCTTGGCTGTGCTCTTTGTTTATGAGGGTCTTAAACCCTAGATGTGATCTTGATGAATCAATGAGATCATGCCCTTCCTACAAAAGAGTTAGATAGATACAAAGAAATATTTTTGGTATTTTGGTTAGTGAAATGATAAAATACAAGTATGATATAATCACAAAGTGCTTGGTGATCTCTCCCAAAACAAACCCAATGAAAAGGGGTAAGGAGGATGCCAAGATATGATCCCAATGCTAATGCATATGATGAGATTGCATGAGGGATCTTAGAGTCAAAATTGGGGTCTTACAATAACCCACTTTGCTCTAACAGAATTCAGTTTAAAACATAAACTTACCATAATTAGCAAAAAAAGCTCCATAGCGTTCAACTCAACAAGTAAATTCCGGTGTAACAAACAACCCTGAACAAAATCCATCACACTCAATAAAAAGCTCTCAAAAAACCAACCTTTCAGCACCCTTCTCACCATATCCAAAACAGAACCTGCAACTTCTAACCGAAATAACCTCACAGCCTCTCAAGACCCTGCTTCAACCCTACAATCACTCTTCATTTGGACCTCACGGAACTCCTCGACCAGTTACACATAACTTCATAACCATTTTTTTCAACCTCATTTTCCTCACCGAAGAAAATCCTTGCAATATTCCCAAGAGATCACCGAAGAAGTTGAGAAGCTTCATACGCAAAGAAAATCCAAATCAAAGAGAAGAAGAGGAACACGACGGAGTAACAAATAACGAAGGCACGAAGAGAGAAGATTACCCGAAGTCCTCGTCGGTGTCGTCCGGTAAGCTTCCGTCATTCACTTTCTCCACCTGTACGTAGGATCTTCTCCAATTCCAATGGTGAGTCAATTCATTGAGATATCACGACGCTCATCCTTGGTCGCACTATTCGAAATCGAGATTTGGAGGATGCGTTTGTGATGATCGTGTCTGTAGCGGTGTATTCGTCGCTATATGATTTATCGATTAAACCATAAGCAAAGTATACAATGAATCGAGTCGCCACCGCACTTTTATTTATCCTAAGGACTGGTTAAAAAGCGAACAAAAACCTAAGAAGTTTTACACGTAGAAAACTAATAAAAAGATCAGAGAGTCTGGATAAGGGGTAAATTACGCAATGGGAAGGTGTTAGGCACCCATCATGCCCTAGGTACTCCTAGGGAGCCCTTTTCACACTTGTTGTATAAGAAACTGTTTATTTGTTTTGACATATTGTGCAAACATGAATGGGATGATGAGAAAAGAATGTACAAGTTAGTTATTTTTGTGTTCGAACGGATGAACCCGTTGCCTACGTACCTCCCATCAAAGGTAAGGATCAAAACGCCGTAGTTCGGCTAAAAGATTTCCAAAAATTTGTGAGTTCAATTTTAAAACACAAGCACTAAGGCTTTTCATTACCAATGGGAGAAAACTCAACCAACATCAACAATCCACCATGCGAGGACGGCTTCAACATACTAGTGAGGGGTTAACCCTATAATAAGTATGGAAGGCTTACAATCAACTCACTAAGGATAAGGTGAGAATTACATAAACCACTATGGTAATTAAAACCTAAGGCTAATGCATGAAAACATATTAATAATGGACAATGCCAAAACAATTGAATGGGTGAAGTTAATTGATTATGATTATTCACAAAATATGGTCAAGGTATGATTAATATTGATTCAAAGAAGTGTTATGGAATGGTGTTTGAAAAGTCAAGGACTTATGGTCCAAGTTTCTAATTTGAAAAGATATGAAGATGTTTGCACAACAAGTCAAAGTTTTTTTGAAATCAAAGTGTGAAAAGGTTTAGGACAAAGAGGGTATGGATGATGGAATGTAAAACTTCTTAGAAAGGTTCACCTCTTGAAATCATATAGAAGATTATTCAAGTGTGTCCTTAGGAATGAGGCAACAAAGCAAGCAAACAAAATAAAAGCGAGGTGATACCGGATGCCATCAATGGTCTTATACCAATCTCACAAACAAAAGCGGATATCGGACACCAATAAATGGGTTTACACCAATCTCCTAAAACAAAACAATGATACTGGATGCCATCAATGGTCTTATACCAATCTCACAAAGCAAAAACGGATATCGGATACCAATAAATGGATTTACACCAATCTCCTAAAATAAACAAAACTTGGATGTCGGATGCCAATCTATCTGGACTTATACCAACCTCCAAAGTATGATCATAGGAATACAAATGCCACATCACAGGGATTTACAATTGCATCCTCTCATACAACAAACAAGATCAAAGAAGATATGAGTGACCAATGAGGTCTTACACTCTATCCTTCCATATCATGGGAACAAAAGCCAATCAACATGGACTTACAATTATCCTCAATGGGCAAACAAACATAGATCACAAAGATATGCAATGATGATCATGCAATAATGAACAAATTAATGATGATAAGTGCACAAAGGCAAGCATGCAAACATGTACAAATGCAACAAGCAATCAATCAACAAAGTCATTTAGCACTCACTATAACCAAACAATTAGGCTCAATCAAAGGGTTAGACTTAAAAGTCAACTGGAATAAGGTCAATGGTGCTCTTAACCTTGACATTGAGAGCCAAGGTGAAGCAGATGAAAGGATATGAGGGGTGTGCCTCATCACTCTTATCCCTGGTCAGGGAGAGCATTGAATATCAGAAGGTGGGGGAGTTCAGAAAGATGGAACTCTCTCCCCAAGTTAGACTCGATTGATCTTGGGTTTTACTCAACATGCATCAAACATAAGTAGTGTGAGCAATGTGAGTGACTCACAGAATAGTAGGAGATAGGCTACATATCTCTTTTGTCTATCAATTGCCTCACATGAGGTCTTTACCTGCTTAGGGACAAAATTAAACAATCACAAACATCGCCTCTTAAGGAGGACTTCAGACAGTTGCCTGGCTAAATAACAAGCCAGGTCTTCCAGACTACATGGAGACAAGAGAGTCTACCTCAATGCAAATGCTATACAAGCAAAGCAATACAAGTTCTCAAAATAACTAAAGCGACTATGGTACCTGAAATCAATCAAATATAATCAGTATCCCAATCACAAAATCAAAGACAAGCAAGGTAAAAATCAACAGACAACACAATCAATCACATGTGCAAAGCACAAAGCTCAAAGCTCAAATGAGCTAAGCACCCTACAAAACAAACAAGTTAGTTTACAATATTCAAATGAAACAACTCAATCAACTTGCATTAATTCCTTTAAAGCACTTTGCTTCTTAACCTGAAAAGTCAAACTCAAACTCAAACATGAGAAGTAAGACCACTAGGACAAGCCTAGGGTCAAAAGGGAGGGAAAAATCTTAAAACAACAAGTGAAACATGATCAAAACCAAGATAATTCAATTAAGAAGAAAGTCTAATTGGTCTCATATCAAAACAATACACCAATTTCATTTCATGCACAATTTAGGTCAAAGTAAGCAAGTGTGAACCACATATGAGTAAACAGAAGGATCACAATCAAACAAATACCAAAACAGCTCAATAAATTCCACAAAAATTCCATTTTTAACAGAACACATTCAATAAGCTACATATCAAATTTCATAGCATTTGGACACGTGGAAGTATGGGAATTAAATAAGGAAATCATGGTATGCAAAAATCAACCTAAATAAGGTCACACATCATGTGTCAACTTCAATCAAGTGTAAAACAGTGAAAACAAATGAGAAATGAATGGGACCAAAGCCAAAGTGAAGCTAAACATGTCAAGAAACACTCCACTAAATTTCATCTTCATAGGATAAAGGATGAGGATTTCACAAGATATGTAAGTGAACTACTCAAGAAAAACCCTAAAATGACTAAACAGCCAACAAAAAATCCTAATTAAATAGGAAATGGATCAATCAAATCCACAAAAAATCATGGTTAAACCTAACATGTCTATGTAACCACATGCAAAACTCCAGGGCAAAAGACCTAGCATAGGCATGGAAACAAAATTCATGAACACAGCATAGCATAGTGTGACACATATTGTCACACTCAAAAAGATCACATCATATCTCTCTAACCAGGAACTCAAAATTAGCAAACTATACATCAAAATCACCAGGAAAGAGTCAAGAATAGGCATGTAAAATTTCACACATTTTTGAGCATGCATCATCATTTTATGAATGAAATGGCAAAACATATACACATAGCCTACATGTCCAAAGATCATTAGGAAAATTAAAAAATGCACCAAGCACAACTTTAATTACCATGCCTGAAAAAAACTAGACAAAATTTGGAGATCATCAAAAAAAGTCCCATTCAATTTGGATCAAAAATGGATTTATTATGATTTTTAGAAGTTTTATTGAAATTGAAATAATTATTTAAGTTGTAAAATGAATTAAATTAACACGCAGTGGCAATTTTGTAATTACCATGCGCCAGGATCAAAACGCGCAGTTTAATTTAATGTGGTGGCGGCGTGTGATTCGTCCAAACCGGCGGTAAACAGCAATTCAAATGGCAAACGCAGAGAAACGGATCAAAACGCGTTTTAAACCCAGAATCTTGGAGCTTCATCAAGTTCATCGTGTTCTTGATGAACATGAACAAATCTTAACGAAAATGCGCGTGCCATATATGGTTCTCTCCGTCTCTCCACGTAGATCATGGATATGGTAACGAAAATGTCCAGAAGTTAACATACAAAGAGATACGATCGAAAGTAGTTTTGATATACAATCTTTAAATCACGATATCTTGATGAATAATGGATGGAATTGCACGATTCAAGCACCAGTCTACTCTATGTTCAAGGATCTATCTAAACCACATGGCAATTGCATGAATTAAAGAGTTCGAATTTTTACCTTCTTGAAGTGCAGCTCGTGATTCAGTGTTTGTTTTGCTTCGATTGATGAAAACAGATGGCCTTTAGTGCTCAAGAAGGTGTATGGTGATGATTTCTCAGCTCAACGATGCTTGGATCAGTGTAAATTTGCAACTGCCATTGAAGAGTGATGTTGCAACAGTTGGTAATTTGGCTCGATTCTTGCTTCAATTGCCACAAACAGAACTCTAAATGCACCTGCAGATGAAGAATCAACAAAGCACTAGCAAAGAAATTGGTGGATTCTTGATGAACAATGAAGAAAAAGTTTATGTGAAAATGGAGAAAAGTGAGAGGATTTGAGAATTTTTTTGTGATTTGATCTGAAAAATGGTTATTTCCCCTTCAATTCTGTTAGAATTAACCTTTTATACTTCATGTTAATCCACCCTTTAATCATGATTAAGCAAAATTGGATGATTAGCAAAATGAGCTTGTTATGTCAAATGGCCTTTTTGCCCTTATGCACCTTGAACCAATGGAACAGTAGTTTTTCACTTTGAGCAAATCATAAAATGCATTTGGAAGCTATTGGAATTGGTTTCATGTGAAAATTCCTTGTATTTTGAAATTTGGACTTTTTCCCCACCAATTTTTAAATGGTTCACTTCAAAAATGGCCTTTTTATGTGAAGGTTTTTGATGAAATGTGATGATGGATTTGGATAGTACACATCAAATGTGGTTTGCTCAAAGAAGAACCATCCAATTTGGCCATTCCATGTGAAAGTTATGCCACTTTGATTTTAGGCATTTTCTGAAAGTGATTTAATCATAACATGCCAACCACAAATGAGAAATGAGTGTTCTTGGACGTTTTAGAAAGGTGAGATCAAGATCTTAAACTTTCATGTTGGACAAATTTTGATTTGAAGCTTGGTTCATGATGTAACTTTGAGGAGCATGACTTTCCATTTTGGGCAGGTGAAAATTACAGGTCACTTCCATTTTTGGAAACTTTTTGTCTGACTTCAAATTCTTCAATCTTGATCTTTGAAATGCCAAATGAAGCTTATATGGACATGAATGAGACCTTTCCAACCATCTCACACCTTCCAAATCCTGATTAAATGCACAGTTGACCACAGTTGACTTTTTTAGGGTTTTGGTTGACTGAGCCATGCTTTGATGAATTTCAAGCCTTTTTCTCTTGAGATCTTGATACCAAATGATACCCTGACTCATGTGAATCTCTTATGAATGATCATGGTGCCCAAATTCTTCAAGAATGGTCACCATCCATTGCTCAATGGCTGATTTGACTATTTGACCTAGTTTGCTTCATCTGCAAGAAACAAGGTTAGATGACAATATTTTTGTACTTTTGGTTAGTAAACAAATGAAAAGCAATGATATACAAATGCAATACACGCTTGGTGATCAAGAATCACACTCACAAGGTAACCCACCCACTAGGAGGCAAGCAAAGGTGCACAAATGATCCTTGAGGCAATGATATGACATGATATGATGCCTTGAGGCCATGAGGGATCTTAGGGCAAAAATTGGGATCTTACAGATGCCCCTATTTAAGGTCATTCTAGCCGGAGAAATGAAGTTTAGAAATCTTCATCTCGACGCGGTAGAATGGGCTTAAATAACAGTAATGAGACAAGTTTTGGTCCCTAAGAGACCTCATGATGCAAATGTATGCATGTAAAAGACACAAATTCTGTGGGGATAATGGTTCGCACAGAAGAAAAGACGATCCATCGGAGTAATACACTCACCAGGAACAGAGACTCTAACAGGACTCTTATTGGGGATAATAAAGAAAAAGAATGCGTGAGCAGGACACGACTCCGAGTTGGGGAAAAACAAAACTGACACAGCGTGCGCAAGACACAACTCTGATTAGGGGATAACAGGAATCAGACTGGAGATCTCACTGGGGAAGTGAAAGGACTCAAACTGGGGATAAGAAAGAAATTCCAAGGGAACACAATCCATTGGAATGACTCAAGCTGACCCACAAAATGCACGTACTGGGGATAACACCAATACAGCAACACAAATAGCAACACAACTCCGCTGGGGAAATCTAGAAAAGACTTTCCAGGGGAAGCCAAGGATGAGATGTCACCGGTATAAGGGCAACAAACTCAGGAAGAATGAATATCTAAGACCGGTATAAGGGTGAGAGATATCAATCGACCCAAACATCTGAGAAAGACCTGAAAAAGGTACATAAACTCAGGCAAATCTGACTCCACAGGGGACCAAGGTCATAATAGGGAGCAGAAAGGAAGGAACACCAGGGATACCGAGGTATATAATAGGTGACCGATCGAAACGTGAATTGGTATATATGCCAAGACACTCATCATCCTGAAGAAAGCTAGAAAAGCAGACTTGTTTATAGGATGGATACTCAATTCCACAAGGAACATGAATCTTACTCTGCGGAGAAAACAATCAAAAGATTGACCCAAGAGTGCATGAGACATATTATTCATTACCGGCAGACCGTGAATAATATACTCGAAAAGGAAGAGACACCAGAGATACCGGAGTATATAATAGGTGACTAACCAAGACGTGAATTGGTATATATGCCAAGACACTCATCATCCGAAAGGAGGGCTTGAAAAAGCAAATCGACTTACAGGATGGACATTCGAATCCACAACAGGAAAACGAATCTTACTCAACTGGGGACACAAACCCAAAGAGTGCATGAGATATAATATCCATTACCGTCAGAACGTGGATAGAATACTCGCATGAGATGTATCATCTATTACCGGCAGACCGTAGATAATAAACTCGCATGGTAATAGCCACCAGGGATACCGAAGTATATAATAGGTGATCTACCGAAGACGTGGATTGGTATATATGCCAAAACACTCATCATACAAAACACAAACTAGTTAAAGGATGGATATTCGATTCTACAAAGAATACGAATCTTACTCTACTGGGGGAAGATCAACAAAGGATTCCAACCAAAGAGTGCAAGAGACATATTATTCATTACCGACAGACCGTGAATAATATACTCGAAAGGAAAAGACACCAGAGATACCGAAGTATATAATAGGTGACTAACCAAAAAAAGAGAGACAATCGATACCAAGCATCCGGGTAAACGAAAGACAACTCAAAGAGGATAAATTGCAAGCATCCGGCAAATATCCGACAAAGAAATATTCGACTCCGCAAAGGGAAATAACGAACCTTACTCGACTAGGGAAACACAGAAGGCTTCGACTGAAGAGTGCATGAGATATATTATCCATTACCGTCAGAACGTGGATAACACACTCGCATGGAAGATTATCCACAACTGGCTATCGGGTTAACAAAGGATAAATCGACCGAAAAGAAAGGCATCGGGATACCAAAATAGGCATATAATTATGACCAATCAAAAGGAGCAACAATCATTACCGAGCAAACGGGTAAATGAAAGGCGATCCGCTGGGAATGAATTGCAAGCATCCGGCAAATTATTCACAGGGACTGGCTGGGGATACATTGATAAACAATCAATGATCTGGGGAACAAATCACTAGCAACCGGTGAAAAGACCCACTGGCAACTTCAAAAGGGATAACATTGCGAGCATACGGCAATGATCCAGAAGACAACTTGCTGGGGATAAATTGCTAGCATACGGCAATTGTCCACAAGAAAAGGGAGGAATATCAACATCAAATATTGAATGAAGATAACCACAAAGAGTAACCATCATCGGTTAGGATGAACAACAAGGTTAACTCTGCAACGGGGAGAAATTAGGGTTTACAACTACCGAATACGGGGTAGAATGCCAAAAATCTGGCTGAGGAAACAAGAGGTTAACACTACCGACTACTGGGTAGAAACCACAACTCAGCTGGTATAAAATTGCAAGCATCCGGCAATTATCCACCTGTACCATAAGGCACAAACTCCGATGGGGAGAACAAAACAACATGGGATTTACAACTACCGAATACGGGGTAGAAGACCACAAACTCCACCGGGGAGAGGGTGAATGAAGGCCAAATACTGAGCACTTATTCAACTTATACCACCGGGAAACACAAATTCTGTTGGGGATAAAAACCATAACAACAGAAAATCCACCATCAACCAGAACGAACCACAAAGGTTATCTCTGCTAGGGGAAAAGAGATAGGACTTACGACTACCGAATACGGGGTAGTAGCCATACTCTGGTGGGAATAACCACAAATTAGGGTTTACATCTACCGAATACTGGGTAGAAGACCAACAATTCTTGCTTGAGGAATAAAAGGTATATAACCACAAATTCCGCCAAAAAGCAAGGAACATAGGACTTACAACTACCGGTTACTGGGTAGAGGCCCAAAAAACTCCGCTAGGGATGAATGAATTGATGTCGGTTACTGGGCAAACCATTCATTTCTTCCACAGGGAAGCACAAGAAACAGCTGACACAACGCCGATTCGGGATTGATCCGAAAAGACAGACTGAATCAAAACACGTCCTATGAGGATATAACTCAATAGGAAAATCCATCCCAATATATGTGTTGGGAGGAAACGGAAGAAACCGTCATCCACGAGGATAATCTCAGTGGGGAACTGCAGAAGGAAAGACAGACACTTTCTGCTTATGGGCTGACTCTATATGGAGATTAACCACCCGATATCTGCTTGGGAAGATCTATAAAGAGATCTACATCACCCGAAGCAGGAGACAACAAACAAAAGATATATGGCAAACAATGCAACATGAATATCTGAATGTTTTATGAATATGCATGAATATGTGTGATTTATGTTTGATGAATGTTGACAAAAGAGACATATCTAACACCAACAGGTCCCAGGAATCAAACGCCCGATACTATACTTCCAGGGGAAAAGCCAACTGGAAAGCCAATCTGCTAGAGATCCACGTGCTGTAAAGCAAAGATCTGCGGGTACTGTAGGGGATCAGGAGAATCCTGACGATATCTGCAGGGGATCAGCATCAACTGAGAAATAAGAGTTCATGGCTCGACCAAGAACTGCTGCAAAAGCAACTCCAAACAACTCCAGGGAACAACCCACTGAAGGAGCATCATCCAAGTAGAATCTAACTGCACAAGCAACTCTACTGGGGAAAATTGTTAGCTATCCTTTCGGGGAATAACCCACTGAGGGAGAAAGTACCACACAAGTAGATTCTGCAACACGCCGCTCTACCCGGGGATAACATACATCCGACGGATCACACAAGTAGACTCTGCAAATAGCCACTCTACTGAGGATCAAAAGTAATCAGGAAATCATTCCAATCTTTGGGATGCTAGAGCCACCAACCGACCCTACTGGGGATTGAGATAGCTTTCAACAGGCATAAACTGCCACAACAATCATTCTGCAGACTAAGCTGGGAAAAAAAAAAGCAATCATGCTGAGGAGAGACACAACAACTCCGCTAGCAACTGCACTGAGGAGAGACTACTGCTGGAGAAGAACGCGAAGTCTTCAACAACATCTCTGCTTGCGACTATACTGGGGAACAACCCCACCAACAGCTCTGCTTGCGACTATACTGGGGAAAGTGGTAAGGTACCGGTATATCAACCCATCAACCATTGAATCTACCACGATGAGAACAACCAATGCTGGGGAGATTACTGCTGGAGAAACTGAGTCTTCAACAACATCTCTGCTTGGGGGACCACCCCAACAACAAAGCGGGAGAAAGAGGATACAATCAAATGCCAGGAATATGAACACATGTTTTACCTGTTGGAATCATACCACCCTCGGGAGAGCACTGAGACATTCCTGAGTATCCTTTCATCATTGTGAATATTCACTTTGTTTAAAACAACAATTTTGAAAAATTTATTTGTTTAAAACAATGACGTTTTATCAATTAAAACATGCAAAACATTTGTTGAATTGAAACAAATAAGAGTGCAAATAATTGGATAAAGCTCAAATTTATTTGATGGAATGGTAGTCTGCAAATGGCAAGACTCCATAGATTTGTACAAATTTGAAATCAGTGATATATATTGGAAGAGGGCTACATTGAACATAATGATCCTTTCTCTACCAATTTGAATCTCGATGTATGCGAAGCTTCAGTCGACGACGAATCGAGAATCCCAGACGAACAGACAGCTGGTGAATAGAAAGTCTTGTCAGGATACAGTTACTTGCCAAATCCCTAATTTTTGCCTAGATTGCCCCAGGGTGAGGTACTCAATCTAGCGGGATGCAAATATACTTCTTTTTTCAAGTCTCTAATTTTTTCCTGGATTACCCTTGCGGGTACTCCACCAAGACGCTCATTTTTGCCTAAGCCGCCCTTTCGGGTTTTCAACTTAGCGAGCTATTCTGTTTTTCATTTGCATATACTTTTTTTTAGGCAAAGTATTTCTTGACTGCATCTGAATTCACAGGACGAGTGAAACCCTCCCCATCCATTGTTGTAAGCATCAAAGCACCGCCTGAAAAGGCTCTCTTGACAACATATGGACCCTCGTAGTTTGGAGTCCACTTGCCCCTGGAATCGGGCACGAAAGACAAGACTTTCTTGAGCACGAGGTCACCTTCTCGGAACATACGAGGCTTGACCTTCTTATCGAATGCTTTCTTCATTCTCTGCTGATATAACTGACCATGGCACATGGCAGTTAATCGCTTCTCTTCAATCAAATTCAGTTGGTCATAACGACTCTGAATCCATTCAGCATCAGTCAACTTGGCTTCCATTAAGACTCTCATTGATGGGATCTCCACCTCTACTGGGAGAACAGCTTCCATGCCGTAAACAAGAGGAAAAGGGGTTGCCCCTGTTGAAGTGCGTACAGATGTACGATATCCATGCAAAGCAAATGGAAGCATCTCATGCCAATCTTTGTACGTAACTGTCATCTTCTGGATGATCTTCTTGATATTCTTATTAGCAGCTTCAACAGCCCCATTCATCTTAGGTCTGTAGGGAGAAGAATTATGGTGTGCAATCTTGAATTCAGCGCACAACTCGTCCATCATCTTATTATTCAGATTAGATCCATTATCAGTAATGATCCTCTCTGGCACACCATAGCGGCAAATCAGCTGGTTCTTGATAAACTTCACAACCACCTGTCTGGTCACATTCGCATACGAAGCGGCCTCAACCCATTTGGTGAAGTAGTCAATTGCTACGAGAATAAACTTGTGTCCATTAGACGTTTTCGGTTCAATCATGCCGATCATGTCGATTCCCCACATAGAGAAAGGCCATGGTGACGAAATCACATTCAGAAGTGTCGGAGGAATATGAATCTTATCCGCGTAAATCTGACACTTGTGGCATTTCTTCACATATTTGCAGCAGTCAGACTCCATTGTCAGCCAATAGTAGCCTGCTCTCAACATCTTCTTAGCCATGGCATGTCCATTGGAATGAGTACCAAATGAACCCTCATGGACCTCAGTCATCAACAGGTTTGCTTCGTGTCTATCCACGCATCTGAGCAAAACCATGTCAAAATTTCTTTTATACAGCACTTCACCACTGAGGTAGAAACTGCCTGACAACCTTCTCAAAGTTTTCCTATCTTTCACAGATGCCCCAGGCGGGTATACCTGGTTCTGGAGGAAATTCTTGATATCAAAGTACCAAGGCTTGTCATCGTTGACTTCTTCGACTGCAAATACGTGAGCTGGTCTATCCAAGCGCATCACGGCAATATTAGGGACTTCGTTCCAATACTTGACAACTATCATGGAGGCAAGCGTAGCAAGAGCATCTGCCATCCGATTATCCTCTCGAGGGATATGATGAAAGTCAACTTCTGTGAAGAAAGTTGAAATCCTTCTTGCATAATCTCTGTATGGAATGAGACTTGGTTGATTCGTCTCCTATTCACCCTTGATCTGATTAACAACCAGGGCCGAATCACCATAAACATCAAGATGTTTGATTCTCAAATCAACACATTCTTCAAGTCCCATAATACAGGCCTCATACTCAGCCATATTATTCGTGCATTTGAAAGTTAGCCTTGCTGTAAGCGGAATATGTGTGCCATGAGGAGTAATGATTACTGCCCCAATACCATTTCCGTATTGATTTACAACGCCATCAAACACCATCGTCCATCTGGAACCAGGTTCTGGACCTTCATCAAGTGTAGGCTCATCACAATCTTTCATTTTCAAATACAGAATCTCCTCATCTGTGAAGTCATACTGCACAGACTGATGATCTTCAATCGGCTGGTGTGCTAAATGGTCAGCCAAGATACTACCTTTGATAGCTTTCTGAGCTCGATACTCAATATCATACTCAGATAACAACATCTGCCAACGGGCGATCCTCCCAGTTAAAGCAGGCTTCTCGAAGATATACTTGATTGGATCCATTCTGGATATTAACCAAGTTGTATGATTTATCATGTATTGGCGTAAACGCTTAGCAGCCCAAGCTAAAGCACAGCACGTCTTCTCAAGCATTGAGTACCGAGACTCACAATCAGTAAACTTCTTACTGAGGTAGTATATAGCAGATTCCTTCTTCCCTGATTCATCTTGCTGACCGAGGACACAACCCATCGAGTTTTCAAGAACTGTCAAATACATGATCAGAGGTCTTCCTTCCACGGGAGGAGACAATATCGGAGGTTCAGACAGATATTCTTTGATACTGTCTGTAAGACCCCAATTTTGGCCCTAAGATCCCTCATGGCCCATATCATATCATATCATGACCTCAAGGATCATTGCATGCCTTTGTCCCCTCCTAGTGGGTTGGTTGCCTTGTGGGTTGATTTCTTGATCACTAAGCATACTTTGCATTTGTATATCCTTGCTTTCATATGTTTATCATTCAAAAAGTACAAAAATATTGTCAGTCTAACCTTGTTGCTTGCAGTGGAAGTAATCATCAGCAATTAGGTCAAAGTCAGTCATTGATCAGTCAAAGCAATGGATGGTGGCCATTCTTGCAGAATTTGGGCACCATGATCAATAATCAAAGGTTCATACATCTTGGGACATCATTTGAAGTCAAGTTCTCAAGGAATTAGGGTTTGGAATTCATCAGAAGAAGTTCAATCAGTCCAAAACCCTAGAAAAGTCAAACTTGGTCAACAGTTGATTTAATCAATGATTTGATGGATAGAATTGATTTGAAGAAGTTCATTCATGCTTGTATAAGCCTCATCTATCATGTCAAGCCTCATCATGGAAGAAAATCAAGTCAAACAGAAAATTTCCAAAAATAGAAAGTGGACCTGTAATTTCAACTGCCAAAAATGGAAACTTCTTGATCTTAAACTTACATCATGATACAAGCTCCAAATGAATTTTTGCCCAACATGAAAGTTGAATATCTTGTTCTCCCATTTTCAAAAAGTCCAAGAACATCAAAATCCCATGTGTGGTTGTCAAGATATGATCAAATCATTTTCACCAATTTTTGAACTTCAAAGAGCCATATCTCTCAAACCATAAGGCCAAATTTGGTGGGGTTTTTTCCTACAAACCACATTTTTCATCCTCTTTCCAAAAATATAAATTTCATGACCTAAAACCTTACCATTCAAAATGGCATTTTTGGACCTTTTGCATTTAAAATCAAAGTTTGACCAAACTTTGACTTTTTGTTTCTTTGACTTTTTCTTGATTTGGCCAATTGGGAAATGTTCCATATATCATTTATGATTTGTTCCAATTCCTAAACCATGTTCATTTCACCCTTATGCCATCATTTTTGGACCAAATGCTAAAACTTGAAAATTGGCAAGAAGCTTCATAAAGCAAAACCAGTACAGCAGTACATGTACAACCACAAACAGCATTTTGCAATGTCCTTCTGCAGCCTGTGCCCAGCCCACTCGACCACAAATACACCTCCATTTCACACTTATGCAAGTTTAGCAACTTTTGGCAAATTACTTCATTAAGCTTAAGCAAGTTTAGCTTGTCATTAGTAGAAGTTAAACAGCACATATAAGGGCATTTTTCTGCCAATTGACAACCCTAGAAGCTGCAGCCACCAACCAGAATTCTCTCTCACTCTCACATAGTGCATTTTGCTCAAAGTGATTTTCTGCAAAAAATCCCAAAACCCTCGAGCTTCCTCTTGTTTTCTTCATCATCCATCATCATAACAAGCCCATTCCAAGTGTGAAACCATACCTGTGCAGCTCCCTCCTGGCTCTGTTTTCAATGAGCATGACAATGGTGAACTCAAGATTTGAGAGTTTCAAGCAAGGGTGAGCTGGTTTTCTTCAAGTATTCAACATTGCCAAGCATAAGAGCCACCTGTTTCAGCACAACAACCTCAAAACATCACTGTTTCCTCCATTTCTTCATAACCAAGTAAAAATCTCGATCTCTTCATTCTCTATGCCATGATATGCTTTAGCTAGTTTGTGTTGTGCTGATTATCATGAACTTTAAATGGTTTGAAATGGTTGGTTATGCTGAGAGAAATATGAGTTTTCATTTTTATGCTTGAATGTATTTTTCTTTCGATTTGCTGTGATGCTGTGTTTTTCCTGAAAACCATGAATGGATTGTGTATGTGTGATGCATGAGGATTACACTACTATACTCATATTTTAATTCTGGGCATGATGAATTTTCGAGCTTATGGTGATGATGAGTTTATGCTTGCTGTTCAAACCTATGCTGCCCAGAATTTCCAGGATTACTGTTTGTTTGGTTGTTGGTTAAAGTTTGCTTGATGTTCCATTGGCCATGCTGTTCATTATGTCTGTCTGAAGTTGCCTGTGTGAATGTTGAGCATTGATGTTGAATGTCTACCCCTGCTGTTGTGTATGAATCATAAACTTGCCTAGAATTCCTCATGCTGGTGTTGCTTTGTTGTTCATGTCATGATGCTGCTTGCTTGATGCTCATTTTTGATTGAGTTCATGATGATGAAATAGATGCTGCTATGTGCTGTTGTTCATGTGTTAGTTGAATGAGGAACATTGATGTTCAATGCTATGCTGCTATGTGCTGTTTGTTTTTTGATGAATATTGTTGAATGATGGAGCATGCCCTGCTGTTCAAACCCTACCATGCCCATAATTCTCCCATGATTATGCTTATGTTTGTTGTGTTTGGTTATGACCATTTGATGTTGCATGATGTAAATACCTGCCATGCTGTATGGGTTTTGTTGGTTTGATTTTCATTTGTTCATGTCGATTTTGAACCATGAAGGTGGATTGAATGCCCTGCTGTTACATGAACCTACCATGCCCAGATTTCTCCCTTGATTAATGTTTGTTTTGCTGTTGGCTGATGCTGTTTATGTGCTGTTGTATAATTTGCTTGTTTCGAGTATTAGTTGATGATTAAGATCATGAGGTGATGATTTTGTTGCTGCTGTTTAAACCTGATGTGCTGTCCAGAGAATGCCTATGTTTATGTGTGCTTTGCTGCTGCATAATGTTGCCTGCACCAACACCATGTTGGTTATGTGATGGTCGAATTCTATTTTGATGTTGGTAGTGACATGAATGTGCCATGCTGCTGTTTTGGAAATCACCTTTTCTTTTTCCAGAAATCCACCTGAATGTGCTGGCTTATTATTTGTTTGTGTGTTACATGAACCTATTGTTCCACTGCCATGCTATTTGGATGTCACATGTTGATATTGAATTGTGAAGTTGAACATTGCCATGCTGTTGTGAGTTTTTGTTGGATTTCAGTTTGAATCGATTGCATGAAGTTACATGAGTATGCCCAGGAATTTTGTCTGAATGTGTATTGGTTTGTTGCATCATTGCCATGATTAGTTGTTGCTGTTCATTTGATGTTGTTTGATCGATTGCTTGAAGCTGAACTTGATACCATGCTGCTAAACCCTGCCATGATAAACCCTGTATTTTTCCAGGAAGAAACTAGCTCATGCATGTTGGCTGCTGGATGTGTTGTTTGTGTTCATGTTTGATGCTTGCATGATTAAAGTTTGTGTGCTGTTGGCCAAACCCTAGGGTTTATCTATGAAAACTCAGAAAATTTGAGCTATTGGCCGTGTCCACTGTTCCATTGGCTGAGAGCCAATAGGAACATTTCGTTCCCTCCCCCCAAAACGCTGCAGTTTTGGTTAATGAGCCTGATATTACCACAATGCCATCCGTTGACCCCTGTTGACCACCTTGTTCATGCTATCTTGTTCATGTTGCTTCAATTATTTACCCATCTTCAATAATTAATTTCTCCTTCATTTTTCATCAAAAAATTATGAAATTTTTTACACATGTTCACAAATGAGTCTAGAATTTAATTGTGAATTTTAATTAATTTTCCATTGGTTGGTTTTTAATTGACAATTATTTTCTCAACATGTGTGCATGAATGATACCCTTGGCCATTTCAATTGTGAAATACTCATGTCATATCCTTTGAGCCTGAAATTTTTTGTGGTGACACTAGACACATTGACCTTTGTTTCCATATAGACTTTGTGCATTTCCCATTTGTGGTTTGTGAGCTTTGATTTTTTGAAGTTATGTGTTACATTTGGTGCTATACCATGATCATGTATTTTCCCAATTTTTGTTCACATGCTTCCTCTTATCCAAATGACCCCAAATTTTGCATGAATCATCTATCACATGTCTAGTTTGTGTATGAATTTTCTTGGAATTAATCATGCTGTTTTCCATTTAATTGTGAATTTTCTTCCATACTTGTTCATTTGTTGACTTTTTGTGCTATGCATTGCCAAATCTTTTGTGAAATTCTCAAATCTTATTGTATGATCATGAAATTTCATATGTGATAACTAGACATCTCAAGCTTTGCATTGGTGTTAACCTCATTCATTTCTCTTCTGTTTTCAAATTGATATGATTTTTTGAAGTTGACCCATGCTTGTTGACTTTCATTATGCTTACTTGAATTTGGTTTGACTTCATGATTTTACTTGACTGCCTTCCTCTCATCCAAATGCATTGAAATTTGACATGCTTACCATGCTAGATGTTAGGATTGAGTGTGATTTATTTCATGATTTTTGAGATTGTTTGAGTTGACTTTTGAAAGAGGTCTTGCTGTTGACCTATTTGTGCTCTTTCTTGCCATGCTTTGCATCCTTTTGCATGTGAAATGACCATGATGCATGATATAATTATGAATCCAATTGAGAATGCTTCTTGAATGTTTAAACTTGGTTTGGGTTGACTTCTCCTTGCTGCCTTGACTTTTTCTTTCATCTTTGACCCTAGGCTGGTCCTAGTGGTCTTCTAAGCTTATGTTGAGTTCATCTGTTTCAGGTTAAGCACCAATGCCTCAAAGACCATTCAAATTTGTTTGTGTTGAATTATATATTGTGCTAACCTTTGTTTTGTAGGTGTGACTCATATGCTTGAGTCCTTGTGCCTTGCACAATTGGTCCCTCTGTGGTTGACTTTTGGTTATTTCCTTTTGATTTTTGACTGTTGAACTGTCTACTAATTGGTTTGACTTTTTCAGGTACTTTAGTTGCCTAAGTTCTTTGAACTTGATTGCTTGCTTTGCTTTTTAGCATTTGCTTTGAGGTATAAACCTTCTTCTTCATGTAGTCTGGAGACCCGGTCTGTTATTTGACCGGGCAAACTGTCTGAAGTCCTCCTTAAGAGGCAATGCCTGTGTTTGTTTAAATTTGTCCTAAGCAGGAAAAGTCCTCATTTGAGGCAATTGGTGGAAGGTAGGGATAAGTAATCTATCCCCCACTATTCAGTGTGTCCTCTCTTTGCTCCCATTACATGGTTGAAGCAATGAGATAAATACCCAAGATCTAATCGAGTCAATAATGTGGAGAGAGTTCCTACTTTCTGAACTCCCACACTTTCTTTGATGCTCTCTCTGATCTGAGATAGAAGCAATGAGGCACACCCCTCATCTCCTTTTCATCTGCTTCACCTGAGCCCCTCAATGGCCAGGTTAAGAGCGACACTTACCTATTACAGTGGACTTTCAAAGTCAAACCCTCTTGTGTGAGCCCCCTTGTTTGGCTATAGAGTGTGTTGTTTGATATTCATTGATTGACTGTTTGCTTCATATGCACTTACTTGCTTATATGTTATGCATTTATCATCATCATCAATTGCCATTAATGCATGATCATCTCATTTGCTTTTTTGTGATGCTATCATTGTTGTTTGCCCATTGAGGTCAATTGTAAGTCCATTGCTTTGGCATTTGCTCCTGTGATATGGAAGGATAGAGTGTAAGACCTCATTGGTCACTCATATCTTCTGCCTTATCTGTTTGTGTGAGAGGATACAGTTATAAGTCCCTGTAAGTTGGCATCTGTTATCCTGTGATCATAATTTGATTTGTTTGATTTGTATGTGAGGTTGCAGTTATAAGTCCCTGTAAGTTGGCATCTGCTTTCCTGTGATCATGTTTTGCTTTCTCTGTTTATGTGAGGTTGCAACTGTAAGTCCCTGTAAGTTGGCATTTGCATTCCTGTGATCATATTGTTGCTTTTGTTCTTGTATGTGAGGATCCACTGTAAGTCCCTGCAACGTGGCATTGGTATTCCTATGAGCATATTTGTGGAGTTAACCTAAGTCCAGACGGATTGGCAGTTAGCTTCCGTTTCTCATCTTTGTTTTTCTTTTGAGGAGATTAGTGTAAGTCCATTGAGTGGCATCTGATATCCATTTTTATTTTAGGAGATTGGTATAAGACCATTGATTGGCATCCGATATCCGCCTTTGCTTTGTTTGTTTATTATTATTCATTGCTTTTCCAAAGGACACACTTGAATCATCTGCTATATGATCTCAAGAAGTGAACCTTCTAAGAAGTTTTACTTTCCATCTTCATCCATTCATCATTCATTATGTCCTAGACTTTTCACACTTTACTTTTCAAACTTGACATAAGTGTTGTGCAAACTTCCTCATGTTTTCAAACTAAAAACCTGGACTCAAGTCCTTGACTTTTTTTCAAACTCATTTCATAATACTTCTTTGAATCAATCTTAATCATACTTTGACTTCATTTTCATAATCACAATCAATTAACTTCACTCATTCACTTGTTTTGGCTTTGTCCATTAATCTTTTCACATTAGCCATAGGTTTCAATTATCATTGTGGTTGATGTAAATCTTGCCTATCCTTAGTGAGTCGACAGTAAGACTTCCGTACTTCAAACAGGGCTAACCCCTCTAGTACGTCGAAGCTATCCTCGCATGGTGGATGTTGTTTTTGGTCGAGTGTTCTCCCATTGATAATGAAAAGCCTCAGTGCTTGTGTTTAAAACTGAATCCACCAACTTTTGGAAATCTTTTAGCCGAACTACGGCGTTCTGATCCTTACCTTTGATGGAAGGTACGTAGGCAACGGGTTCATCCGTTCGAACCCAATAATAATAAAATTGTATATTCTTTTCTCATCATCCCAATCATGTTTGCACAATCTTTATGTCATAACAAATAATAATTTTATACAACAAGTGTGAAAAGGGCTCCCTAGGAGTACCTAGGACGTAGTGGGTGCCTAACACCTTCCCATTGCGTAATTTACCCCTTACCCAGAATCTCTGATCTTTTTATTAGTTTTCTACGTGTAAAACTTCTTAGGCTTTTGTTCGCTTTTTAGCCAATCCTTTGGATAAATAAAAGTGCGGTGGCGACTCGAAATTTCAACGTATCTCTTAGCTTATGGTTTAATCGATAGATCATATAGCGACGAATACACCGTCACACTGTCGAAAGCTTTCTGGCAATCCTCGGTCAAATCATGAGACTGATCTTTCCGAAGAAGCTTGAATATTGGCGCACATGTGGCAGTCATGTGGGATATAAATCTGGAAATGTAATTCAAGCGACCAAGAAAACCCCGGACTTGCTTTTCAGTTTTGGGTGCAGGCATCTCTTGGATTGCTTTGACCTTTGCAGGATCAACCTCAATACCTCTCTCGCTGACTATAAAACCCAACAACTTGCCGGAACGGACTCCAAATGTACATTTGTTCAGATTCAAACGAAGTCTAAACTTTCTCAAACGCTGAAAAAGCTTCAACAAATGCTCAATATGCTCAACTTCCGTTCGGGACTTAGCAATCATATCATCAACGTAGACCTCTATCTTCTTGTGCATCATATCGTGAAACAAGGTAGTCATAGCTCGTTGATACGTGGCTCCGGCGTTCTTCAAACCGAAGGGCATCACTCGGTAACAGAATGTTCCCCAAGGTGTGATGAATGTTGTCTTCTCCATATCTTCGGGTGCCATTTTGATTTGATTATATCCGGAAAATCCGTCCATAAAGGAAAAGACTTTGAATTTAGCTATATTGTCTACCAACATATCAATGTGTGGTAGAGGGAAATCATCTTTTGGACTAGCTTTATTCAAATCTCTGTAATCAACGCACATACGGACTTTTCCGTCCTTCTTAGGAACAGGAACAATATTGGCCACCCATTGAGGATATGTAGAAGTCACCAGAAACCCCGCATCAATTTGCTTCTGAACTTCCTCTTTGATCTTCACTGCCATATCTGGATGAGTTCTTCTGAGCTTCTGCTTCATAGGCACGCACTCAGGCTTCAAAGGCAGGAAATGTTGCACAATATCTGTATCTAGACCCGACATGTCTTCATATGACCAAGCGAAGACATCTGAATATTCTCGTAGCAAGCCAATCAAATCCTTCTTGACAGACTCTTCAAGAAGTGCCCCAATCTTCACCAGACGAACATAATCCTCAGACCCCAAGTTGACTGTTTCCAGATCTTCAAGGTGCGGCTGAATGACCTTCTCTTCGTGCTCAAGGAGACGGGTAATCTCATCAGGAATCCCCTCAACGTCATCTTCCTCTGCCTCAAATACAGGGAATTCAAAATTGGGAGATGGCGTTGGATCATTATGTTCAATGGGTTTTAAGATCAACCTGCATAATGATTTTGGTTAATGAAAAACTTTAGAATTTAAGCAAGCAAATCATTATGCAGATGAAAAAGGATTGCTTTTATTCTTGTTTTTATGGGTTTTTTGTGATCACTGATTTCATGCAAAAAGCAAAAAGTGAAAACAAATGGAAAAACAAATGTTTAACAATGCATTAATTGAATGGAAACATCATTGTATATATGCTGCCAACAATGTCATCACTCCTCCTTTTGGCATGGGAGAAGGGTTTTAAACAAAGTGAACAATTACTCTGATCTATGGATGACTGTAGGAACATCTACAGCGACCCAATTGTGGCAGACACCACCAGGAATGACAAAATTGTTCAGATCTTCTGCATCCTCTTCCAAGATAGCAGCAACTTCTTCTTCAGGTTGATCATCATGGATGAATCCTCCACTCGTGAACAGACCTTGCTCATTATACGCCCCAGAACAGTAGCCAATTCCAGCCCGGGATCTATTGTCTTCCAGCTCAATCACCTTCCCTAAACCAGCTACTGCACCACATTCAATGGCCAGCTTCGCATCTTTGTAGGAAGCAAATGATGTAGACTTCTTCTCAATCGGTTCATCAATAGATAAAGCTTGGAACGACGTTCCAACTTCATCCTCTGCGTCAATATAGGAGAAAGAAGACAAGTGGCTAACCAGGAGAGCCCTTTCTCCCCCTACCACAACCAGTTTCTTGTTCTTCACAAATTTCAGCTTCTGGTGTAGGGTGGATGTCACGGTGCCAGCCTCGTGAATCCATGGTCTGCCTAAGAGACAACTATAAGATGGGTGGATGTCCATTACCTGAAAAGTAACTTGGAAATCACTTGGTCCGATTTTGATAGGGAGATCAACTTCCCCAATCACGGTCTTGCGCGACCCATCGAATGCTTTCACAACAACCGCACTCTGCCTCATAGGAGGACCCTGATATGACAATCTGGAGAGTGTGGATTTTGGCAATACATTTAAGGATGATCCAGTGTCCACCAACACGTTGGACATGGCATCAGATTTGCAATTTAGAGATATGTGTAAAGCCATGTTGTGGTCTCTTCCCTCCTCAGGGAGATCAACGTCACTAAAACTCAAAGTGTTGCAAGCAGTAATGTTTGCAACTATACTGTCAAATTGCTCAATCGTGACGTCGTGATCAACGTACGCCAGATCCAATACCTTCTGCAGAGCCTCCCTATGGGGTTCTGAATGCAACAGCAAGGATAGTATGGAGATTTTAGATGGCGTTTGTAGAAGCTGGTCTACAACATTATACTCGCTCTTCTTGATGAGCCTCAGCATCTCATCAGATTCTGCATTCATAATGCCACTCGGGCCAACTGAAGAAGTGGGAGTCTTTTGTACGGAGGAGGGTCTGGCAACATCAAGTGCCGGATTCTGAATATTAACAGCGGTCCCAACCGGACGTTCAGCAGATTCAGAAGCAACAGGGGCTTTAGCAGGTGCAGAGAAAACACGACCACTCCGGGTCAGCCCACTCACATCAGCGATGTTGGTTACAGCAGTTGAGGGTAAAGGCACTTCTACCCCATCTTGCACAGCAACAGGGTTGTATCTGAACGGTATAGCTTGGTCAGAAGAATAAGGCACGGGGCCTGCAGGTTTAATTACCAAGGAGGGAGAAGCCTTCGGCTTGCTGCTATCATAGCGAATAACAACAGGCTCAGGTAATTTGAACACGGGGGATATAACATTAACCTCCGGTTCGTCCTCATCGACATTGCGATTCTGCAGAATCTCGATGGTTCCTTCGTCTAATAACTCTTGCAATTCTCTACGGACCTGGTTGCAACCCAAGCGGTTCACCGAGCAAATGCGGCATTGGTCGTGGTCATGCTCCATGTGGCTGTACTGACACAGCAAACGATGTAATTCCACCAACGACTGTCGAATATGACTTACATATTTGACCTTGTATTTCCCAGGGCATCCCTGGACCATATTCACAGACTTCCCATGCGAAGGCAATGGGTTCTTAGTGACATTTGGGCCCGAATCTTCGAAGCTCAAAATTCCACATCTCATCAGGTCTTGAACCTTAGTCTTGAGTGGATAACAGTTTTCAATATTATGGCCCGGAGCTCCGGAGTGATACACACAATGCTGATCTGGTTTATACCACCATTGTGGGTTTGCAGGAATAGCAGGAGGATCCCTGGGAGAGACCAATTTCCTTTCCAACAAGGAAGGATATAGCTCTGCGTATGACATCGGAATCGGATCGAAGTTGATCTTCTTCCTATCATAATTCATGTTGGCTTGATTGGTTGTGCTTCCACGAGGTTGGTAAGCCTGTTGCTGTGGACGTTGCTGTTGCTGATATTGAGGCTGTTGATATTGTTGCTGATGCTGAGCCTGCGGATTATCTCTGAATACAGGTGCTATATGAGCCACCTGGTGCTGATGACCGGCACGGCGTGCGGGTTTCCTCTGAACAAGAGGTTTCCTTGATTTGCCATGGGATTACACAGCATGTGCTTCCCCATCCTTCTTCTTAGCAAATGCTCCATACCGCTTGCTAGAAGAGCCTTCATCTTTCGCCAAACGTCCTTCACGGACACCTTCTTCCAACCTCATCCCCATATTCACCATCTCGGTGAAATCAGAGGGAGCACTAGCGACCATCCGCTCATAATAAAAAGAACTAAGAGTCTTTAAAAAGATCTTAGTCATCTCTTTCTCTTCCAGCGGAGGAGTAATTTGAGCAGCCAGCTCTCGCCACCTCTGGGCGTACTCCTTGAAGGTTTCCTTGTCCTTCTGCGACATGGACTTGAGTTGATCTCGGTCAGGCGCCATATTGACGTTATATTTGTATTGTTTGACGAAGGCTTCGCCAAGGTCGTTGAATGATCTGATATTAGCACTATCCAAGCTCATATACCATCTGAGCGCAACACCCGATAAACTGTCTTGAAAATAATGGATCAACAACTGATCATTATCGGTCTGAGTTGACATCTTCCTGGCGTACATGACCAGGTGGGCTAGCGGACAGGTGTTCCCCTTGTATTTTTCAAAGTCCGGCACTTTGAATTTGATCGGTATTTTCACACCGGGAACTAAGCACAACTCGGCAGCAGACTTGCCGAAAAGATCTTTACCTCGAAGGGTCTTCAATTCCTTCCTCAGCTCAAGGAATTGGTCATTCATGGCGTCCATCTTCTCATTGACATCCGGGCCCTCAGACGGCTCGGAATGATAGATGGTGTCTTCAACCCTCGGCATAGTATGCACGACAGGAGGAGCAGCAACAGGGACCGGGCTAGATGCCGGCATATGAGCAAAAGTTGGAGCAGGGATATCCGGCATGAAACCTGGAGGCATACCCCAAAGGAACCCGGCTGGCATTGCGTGAGAAGCAAAATGAGCGCTGGCGGCTGGCACAGACGGAGCTACAATTTCAGAGACGACAGTCCTCTGAACAGGAGTTGCAGGCGGTTGAGCAGGCTGATTCTGAGCAGCAAGAAGTTGCTCCATCAAAGCGCCAAGTCTGGCGACCTCTTCTTTCAGTTCTCTGTTCTCTTGCTCTAGCTGATCCATTACTCTGGCAGAATTTGCTCTGGTATAGTACCGGTGAGTCAGCTTGTCTTCAAAATAAATGAAGAACACAGAGTCAGCACAAGAAGACCAGAAACAAGGTACCTGCTTATGCAACATGATGCATGAAATGCTAATGCATATGCTTTATTTTATTTTCAAGGAACCCTTAGGGTATTATTTGCAATTTTTGAAATTTTAAAGCATTTATTATCATTATGGAAAATATCTCATTCAATATATCGAGACAAAGAGGTACATCGTTTTTGATTCAATTACAAGGAGAAAAGGAAAATAACATCCTATGGATCCCTATTAGCTCGGGATGCTGGAAGACGAGAAACGCACAACTTCTTGATCTCTCTCTCATAGGCAGCTTCCATATCTGCTTTCTCCTTAGCAAGCCGATCATACTTCCTCTTCCAGAATTTAGAAGACTGAGGAAGCAAAGAAGTCCAAGTATCGTTGGGATCATCGATCACTCGGTGCTCAAGAAATTCAATCAGAGCATCCTTCTCTTTAAGCTGCTGAAGCAATTCCTCTCTTTCACGGATCCAAGCACGTGAAAGGTCTTCTTCCCTCAACTCTTCTACACGTTGGGTAGGGAGGGTTGAAGGCCCAGCCACATCCAACGGTGTAGGTCTCGGATGATCGTACAGCATCAAGTAAGTGGCAGCTCTCTGTCTGACCCAGGAAGTATAAGGCTCTAAAGCAATGCAATTCTTCGGACCTAGCTCATTCCTACTCTTCTTGCAGATCTTGCACCAAGCGCGGACGAATCTGGCTTTCAGGCCTTGGGGATCTTTACCCTCCTGAAAGAACACACCTTCTAACAGAATGTTATGAGGTTTGTCCTTTAGGGGGAACCCAAGCTGACATCGTGCGAGAATGGGATTGTAGCTGATCCCACCACATGTACCGAGAAGAGGCACATTAGGGAATTCACCACAATAATCAATGATCTGAACGGTATCATACACGCGATCATACCAAGAGATATCATCATTAGTGAGAGACATGAGTCTCTGAGACCACCGTAGACATCCCTTGTTCTCCTTGAAGGCAAGAGTCTGCGGCAAGTGCGAAATAAACCACTTGTACAGCAGAGGCAGACAGTAGACAATAACCCCTCCACCCTTTGCATTCCTCAGGTGCAAAGAGACATAAGCATCACCCAACAAAGTCGGAACGGGATTAAGAACTGAAAAGATCCTAATAGCATTCATGTCCACAAATTTGTCGAAGTTGGGGAATAAGACCAATCCATAGATGAGCAATACAAACAAAGCCTCAAAGGCATCCTCACTCATGGCCTTCCCATAGATGGTAGCTTGAGCGACGAGGAAATCAAAAGGAAGACCCTGAATTCCACCTTTGGTAGTCAGATTAGCTTTAATCAAAGCTTCATCGATATGCAACAAATCTGCAATCTCTCGAGCGGTCGGAATACTCTCTAAGCCACTGAACGGCACCTGATCCAGAATCGGGATCCCAATAAGGTGAGAATACTCCTCCAAGGTAGGCAGTAACTGGAAGTCCGGAAAAGAGAAGCAGTGATACAGAGGATCGTAGAACTGAGCTAGAGTACTCATCAATCCCTCATCAACCTGAGTAGTCAACAGAGGCAGAAGCTTCCCATAACGAGCTTTGAAACCCAAGGGATCTAATACATAAGATGTCAGGTTCCTTAACTCCTTCACATCAGGCTGTTTAAAGCTGTACTTCTTTGTATGCCTTTTTGGTCTTTCCATGTCTGAAAATTTTGCAAATAAACCCCTTTAAGTTCCTTGAAAATTTTCTCTTTTTCTTGATGACATGGGATGCAGATGAATGCATGAATGCATGAATGCAACAATCACACTCAAGGATCAATCAAAGCACACCAAACAAAGGTCGTGGGAAAGCTCATTGTATCCTCTAATATCAATCATCCATTTTGGTGGATTTAGGTTTTCACCTTATCAACACCCAAGTTCCATTGATATTAACGGTACATGAATCGGCTCTAACATCCTTAATATCAATCATCCATTTTGGCGGATTATGGTTTGCACCTTATCAACACCCAAGTTCCATTGATATTAACGATGTTTGAACGACTCAACCACGAATCACGGGTTTGCTGAGAGTCACGAGCATGGAGTCTCGGTTAAGAACCACCCAAAGGGAGTGTACTAGGGTTTTAACCTGCCAGACATGTTCTACCAGAGGTTCCCACAATCATCGTCCCATCTCTCGGATATTATCGGAGGAACGAATACTCGTATTCCAAAAATATTCTCAAGAGAGACTCTTATGAGTGTAGTATCGCGTAACAATTGCATCAGATCTTACATCTGAACGACCTCCGCACTACGTCCTAAAATAGGCCAAGATGGGTTTGGTAAACTAAGGTCCTTGGCTTCTAAGGCACATGATTGAACGAATAATGCCTAACCACAAATAACTTGTGTGACATTATCAATCCAACATGACCTCCACCAAGTGAATGGACTCGCAAGTCAACTGGCTAAGGAATACTCCATACCAGCCAACAAGACTATGCCATTCTCCTATCCTAGAGTGCACTCGAGTTCGGGTATAGAACTCATCTCACAGAGATCACCAAAGCAAACAGCAATTTGTATATCAAGCAATTCACACATTACAATCAATACAGTTATCCCAGATCATACAAAAATATGTCAAATAACACATAAACAAATATCATACAACAAGGGTGAAAAGTAGGCAATACCACCAGGGAAGGTCTAATGATGTCCCCAACAGAGTCGCCACTTTTCTGTAGCGGTGTATTCGTCGCTATATGATTTATCGATTAAACCATAAGCAAAGTATACAATGAATCGAGTCGCCACCGCACTTTTATTTATCCTAAGGACTGGTTAAAAAGCGAACAAAAACCTAAGAAGTTTTACACGTAGAAAACTAATAAAAAGATCAGAGAGTCTGGATAAGGGGTAAATTACGCAATGGGAAGGTGTTAGGCACCCATCATGTCCTAAGTACTCCTAGGGAGCCCTTTTCACACTTGTTGTATAAGAAAATGTTTATTTGTTTTGACATATTGTGCAAACATGAATGGGATGATGAGAAAAGAATGTACAAGTTAGTTATTTTTGTGTTCGAACGGATGAACCCGTTGCCTACGTACCTCCCATCAAAGGTAAGGATCAAAACGCCGTAGTTCGGCTAAAAGATTTCCAAAAATTTGTGAGTTCAATTTTAAAACACAAGCACTAAGGCTTTTCATTACCAATGGGAGAAAACTCAACCAACATCAACAATCCACCATGCGAGGACGGCTTCAACATACTAGTGAGGGGTTAACCCTATAATAAGTATGGAAGGCTTACAATCAACTCACTAAGGATAAGGTGAGAATTACATCAACCACTATGGTAATTAAAACCTAAGGCTAATGCATGAAAACATATTAATAATGGACAATGCCAAAACAATTGAATGGGTGAAGTTAATTGATTATGATTATTCACAAAATATGGTCAAGGTATGATTAATATTGATTCAAAGAAGTGTTATGAAATGGTGGTTGAAAAGTCAAGGACTTATGGTCCAAGTTTCTAATTTGAAAAGATATGAAGATGTTTGCACAACAAGTCAAAGTTTTTTTGAAATCAAAGTGTGAAAAGGTTTAGGACAAAGAGGGTATGGATGATGGAATGTAAAACTTCTTAGAAAGGTTCACCTCTTGAAATCATATAGAAGATGATTCAAGTGTGTCCTTAGGAATGAGGCAACAAAGCAAGCAAACAAAATAAAAGCGAGGTGATACCGGATGCCATCAATGGTCTTATACCAATCTCACAAACAAAAGCGGATATCGGACACCAATAAATGGGTTTACACCAATCTCCTAAAACAAAACAATGATACTGGATGCCATCAATGGTCTTATACCAATCTCACAAAGCAAAAGCGGATATCGGATACCAATAAATGGATTTACACCAATCTCCTAAAATAAACAAAACTTGGATGTCGGATGCCAATCTATCTGGACTTATACCAACCTCCAAAGTATGGTCATAAGAATACAAATGCCACATCACAGGGACTTACAATTGCATCCTCTCATACAACAAACAAGAGCAAAGAAGATATGAGTGACCAATGCGGTCTTACACTCTATCCTTCCATATCATGGGAACAAAAGCCAATCAACATGGACTTACAATTATCCTCAATGGGCAAACAAACATAGATCACAAAGATATGCAATGATGATCATGCAATAATGAACAAATTAATGATGATAAGTGCACAAAGGCAAGCATGCAAACATGTACAAATGCAACAAGCAATCAATCAACAAAGTCATTTAGCACTCACTATAACCAAACAATTAGGCTCAATCAAAGGGTTAGACTTAAAAGTCAACTGGAATAAGGTCAATGGTGCTCTTAACCTTGACATTGAGAGCCAAGGTGAAGCAGATGAAAGGATATGAGGGGTGTGCCTCATCACTCTTATCCCTGGTCAGGGAGAGCATTGAATATCAAAAGACGGGGGAGTTCAGAAAGATGGAACTCTCTCCCCAAGTTAGACTCGATTGATCTTGGGTTTTACTCAACATGCATCAAACATAAGTAGTGTGAGCAATGTGAGTGACTCACAGAATAGTAGGAGATAGGCTACATATCTCTTTTGTCTACCAATTGCCTCACATGAGGTCTTTACCTGCTTAGGGACAAAATTAAACAATCACAAACATCGCCTCTTAAGGAGGACTTCAGACAGTTGCCTGGCTAAATAACAAGCCAGGTCTTCCAGACTACATGGAGACAAGAGAGTCTACCTCAATGCAAATTCTATACAAGCAAAGCAATACAAGTTCTCAAAAGAACTAAAGCGACTATGGTACCTGAAATCAATCAAATATAATCAGTATCCCAATCACAAAATCAAAGACAAGCAAGGTAAAAATCAACAGACAACACAATCAATCACATGTGCAAAGCACAAAGCTCAAAGCTCAAATGAGCTAAGCACCCTACAAAACAAACAAGTTAGTTTACAATAGTCAAATGAAACAACTCAATCAACTTGCATTAATTCCTTTAAAGCACTTTGCTTCTTAACCTAAAAAGTCAAAGTCAAACTCAAACATGAGAAGTAAGACCACTAGGACAAGCCTAGGGTCAAAAGGGAGGGAAAAATCTTAAAACAGCAAGTGAGACATGATCAAAACCAAGATAATTCAATTACGAAGAAAGTCTAATTGGTCTCATATCAAAACAATACACCAATTTCATTTCATGCACAATTTAGGTCAAAGTAAGCAAGTGTGAACCACATATGAGTAAACAGAAGGATCACAATCAAACAAATACCAAAACAGCTCAATAAATTCCACAAAAATTCCATTTTTAACAGAACACATTCAATAAGCTACATATCAAATTTCATAGCATTTGGACACGTGGAAGTATGGGAATTAAATAAGGAAATCATGGTATGCAAAAATCAACCTAAATAAGGTCACACATCATGTGTCAACTTCAATCAAGTGTAAAACAGTGAAAACAAATGAGAAATGAATGGGACCAAAGCCAAAGTGAAGCTAAACATGTCAAGAAACACTCCACTAAATTTCATCTTCATAAGATAAAGGATGAGGATTTCACAAGATATGTAAGTGAACTACTCAAGAAAAACCCTAAAATGACTAAACAGCCAACAAAAAATCCTAATTAAATAGGAAATGGATCAATCAAATCCATAAAAAATCATGGTTAAACCTAACATGTCTATGTAACCACATGCAAAACTCCAGGGCAAAAGACCTAGCATAGGCATGGAAACAAAATTCATGAACACAGCATAGCATAGTGTGACACATATTGTCACACTCAAAAAGATCACATCATATCTCTCTAACCAGGAACTCAAAATTAGCAAACTATACATCAAAATCACCAGGAAAGAGTCAAGAATAGGCATGTAAAATTTCACACATTTTTGAGCATGCATCATCATTTTATGAATGAAATGGCAAAACATATACACATAGCCTACATGTCCAAAGATCATTAGGAAAATTAAAAAATGCACCAAGCACAACTTTAATTACCATGCCTGAAAAAAACTAGACAAAATTTGGAGATCATCAAAAAAAGTCCCATTCAATTTGGATCAAAAATGGATTTATTATGATTTTTAGAAGTTTTATTGAAATTGAAATAATTATTTAAGTTGTAAAATGAATTAAATTAACACGCAGTGGCAATTTTGTAATTACCATGCGCCAGGATCAAAACGCGCAGTTTAATTTAATGTGGTGGCGGCGTGTGATTCGTCCAAACCGGCGGTAAACAGCAATTCAAATGGCAAACGCAGAGAAACGGATCAAAACGCGTTTTAAACCCAGAATCTTGGAGCTTCATCAAGTTCATCGTGTTCTTGATGAACATGAACAAATCTTAACGAAAATGCGCGTGCCATATATGGTTCTCTCCGTCTCTCCACGTAGATCATGGATATGGTAACGAAAATGTCCAGAAGTTAACATACAAAGAGATACGATCGAAAGTAGTTTTGATATACAATCTTTAAATCACGATATCTTGATGAATAATGGATGGAATTGCACGATTCAAGCACCAGTCTACTCTATGTTCAAGGATCTATCTAAACCACATGGCAATTGCATGAATTAAAGAGTTCGAATTTTTACCTTCTTGAAGTGCAGCTCGTGATTCAGTGTTTGTTTTGCTTCGATTGATGAAAACAGATGGCCTTTAGTGCTCAAGAAGGTGTATGGTGATGATTTCTCAGCTCAACGATGCTTGGATCAGTGTAAATTCGCAACTGCCATTGAAGAGTGATGTTGCAACAGTTGGTAATTTGGCTCGATTCTTGCTTCAATTGCCACAAACAGAACTCTAAATGCACCTGCAGATGAAGAATCAACAAAGCACTAGCAAAGAAATTGGTGGATTCTTGATGAACAATGAAGAAAAAGTTTATGTGAAAATGGAGAAAAGTGAGAGGATTTGAGAATTTTTTTGTGATTTGATCTGAAAAATGGTTATTTCCCCTTCAATTCTGTTAGAATTAACCTTTTATACTTCATGTTAATCCACCCTTTAATCATGATTAAGCAAAATTGGATGATTAGCAAAATGAGCTTGTTATGTCAAATGGCCTTTTTGCCCTTATGCACCATGAACCAATGGAACAATAGTTTTTCACTTTGAGCAAATCATAAAATGCATTTGGAAGCTATTGGAATTGGTTTCATGTGAAAATTCCTTGTATTTTGAAATTTGGACTTTTTCCCCACCAATTTTTAAATGGTTCACTTCAAAAATGGCCTTTTTATGTGAAGGTTTTTGATGAAATGTGATGATGGATTTGGATAGTACACATCAAATGTGGTTTGCTCAAAGAAGAACCATCCAATTTGGCCATTCCATGTGAAAGTTATGCCACTTTGATTTTAGGCATTTTCTGAAAGTGATTTAATCATAACTTGCCAACCACAAATGGGAAATGAGTGTTCTTGAACTTTTTAGAAAGGTGAGATCAAGATCTTCAACTTTCATGTTGGACAAATTTTGATTTGAATCTTGGTTCATGATGTAATTTTGAGGAGCATGACTTTCCATTTTGGGCAGGTGAAAATTACAGGTCACTTCCATTTTTGGAAACTTTTTGTCTGACTTCAAATTCTTCAATCTTGATCTTTGAAATGCCAAATGAAGCTTATATGGACATGAATGAGACCTTTCCAACCATCTCACACCTTCCAAATCCTGATTAAATGCACAGTTGACCACAGTTGACTTTTCTAGGGTTTTGGTTGACTGAGCCATGCTTTGATGAATTTCAAGCCTTTTTCTCTTGAGATCTTGATACCAAATGATACCCTGACTCATGTGAATCTCTTATGAATGATCATGGTGCCCAAATTCTTCAAGAATGGTCACCATCCATTGCTCAATGGCTGATTTGACTATTTGACCTAGTTTGCTTCATCTGCAAGAAACAAGGTTAGATGACAATATTTTTGTACTTTTGGTTAGTAAACAAATGAAAAGCAATGATATACAAATGCAATACACGCTTGGTGATCAAGAATCACACTCACAAGGTAACCCACCCACTAGGAGGCAAGCAAAGGTGCACAAATGATCCTTGAGGCAATGATATGACATGATATGATGCCTTGAGGCCATGAGGGATCTTAGGGCAAAAATTGGGGTCTTACAGTGTCGAAATCCCGTCTTGGTCGCATCGTCACCATTGCGTCGCGTTTGGTCGAAGAGAAGGAGAGCGTGTTCTTGGTGAACAGAGTTGTGTGTCTGGCCTTAAACCCGGTTCTCTGAGGGTTTTTTTTGTATGGTGGACGTATCTTGGGCTTTGTCCCCAAAACAAACTTTTAGCCTAAACGGTTATTCTTGGCACACCTCCATCCGATTTCAAACCCCCCAGGGCCCAAGTTGTATGTTCATGTTAACCCTTAAATATTTAAGTTCATTTATTCTTGACTTCAGCTTCCTAATCTTGTTAGAATTTAGATAGTTTTAATTTTGGTATATTAAGATTTTTTCTTGATTGTTGAGAATTAGGATTTAACATAATTTTAGGGATAACTAGCTTAATTCATGTTTAATGAGGTTAATTTTGATCATATGATAGAATTAGGTTTAATCATGTTAATTCGATTTCGATTTTTTCAGAATTTGATTCATAATTGTTTGACCATAGTTTGATTAGATTGTTAGTCATTAAGTTTTGATATTTCTTCTTTGGGGATTTTTGTTGTGATTAATATGGTTAATGTGCGATTTTAGTGTGTTTAGACCTTAAGTTAATTTCCACTCAATTCGATTGGTATGATCATGTCTATTAGACTCAATTCTTGATTTTAGATTGTTAGATTTCTCACTTGATTAATTGTGATCCTAATTCGTGTTTGGATAGATTTAGACTTTTAGAATTAATGTTCACTTTAATTTCCCATTTAATCGATTCCTTTGGTTTATGATCATATTGTAAATTGAAAATCTAATTCAATTTAGTTCATGAATGCTTTGTATGCTTAATTTCATTTTCCATGATCACATGATATATCTTTGATTGTTTTTTCATTGATTAATCCATTACCATTCGAATCGATTTTAACCATGGTACATGTTTACATATCGTTGCATTCTCATTCATTTGACTTACCTCATGCTAACCCATTTGTTTCTTTGTGTTTCCGCATGTGACTTTGAGATTCAAGCTCACTCCTAACTAGCCATGCTCCTAACCATTTTATTCTCATTCAATAGCTTTGTATTGTTTGAAGTACCATGCCACTTGTATGCTTTAGGCATGGTACATAGTCAATAGTGTGTAACTTGTATTTTCTTTTCATTCTCTTATATTGTATTGTATGGACCCATCCCCCCATTGTGGGTCAAATGTTCCCCCACCCCATGATCATGTAATAGCTTAGATTTATTGATTTCTAGTTAGTTCACCATGCATAATAATCAAAAAAAGATAAATTAAAAAAACGATAAATAAGGCACTTCAAAAGAAACAAAAGGTACTTGATTTAACGTCAAGTTGTTTTCCGAATAAAACTCACACCATTGCAACGTGAATATTTGATTCAACATCAAATATTCTCCATCCATTCCATGATCTATTCACATCTCTTCTTCATTCTCTTCTCGACCTCATTCTATCTCTTACCTCCATTCTTCACTCGCATTTTTCATAATAAATTCAAACAATTGATCCAATATCAAGTTCCTTTTCCAAAACCATTTTCATAACAAATCGGAATGCAAAATAGGGTGTACGTGTTTGTACACAACATTCAAGTACTTGGGTTGTCAGCCGTACCTAGCCTGAGGACCCGACACTTGACTTTACCCCTTAAAACATCTAATGATTCAAACAAGTTAGATCTATGTTCTATGAGGGAGAAAAAGAGTAGTTAGGACTCCATGGTCCTCTCAATTTCCAAGTACTCTTATCGTTGACCGTACTTAGTCAAGGGTCAGATACTTGTCTTCCTCTAAGTTCCAATGGTTAGACTTTCCAAAATCTTTTCACAATTCAAATCTCTTTTTTGGATGAAAAAGAGTGGTTAGGACAATATTGTCCTCTCAACTCCCGAGTTCTTAGACTGTTGATTGTATCTAGCCAAGGGTCTGATGCTTGTCTCCATACATAAAATCAATCCCAACAAATCAAATCATATTTTGCCTTAGGGATTTCTCTTCAAAACCTTTTGATAAGAACGTGTTACTTCCATTCTACCGTGAACGACGCTTAAGCCTCCATGTGCGAGCAAGTAATATTTAACTGCTAGAGTGCGAATCAAGCGTGTCCAATTTACTACAAACAAGCAAATACTTTCCGCTCCCATGATAGAGTATATAAGCAAGTGAACAGTAGCACGCGAACGTCAATACTGTTTAATAAAAATAAACAAATAAATGTTCTGTTTGTGAGCCGAACTACAGAGCTCTGATTTACCTATTGCACGTATGGGAATACGTAGGCACAAGGGCCCAAATCCTTGCCAAGCACACTAACTTACAACTTATTTTCTCTCCCACCTTATTCCCATCTCATTCCCGATAGCAAGAAACATACAGATAAACAACATCCATACGCATTAGATACGAGCAAGTGGTTCCCATGGAGTACCATGGATGTGAGAGGTTCTAATACCTTCCCCTTGCATGACCGACTTCCGAATCCACTCTTGGTTACAAGACCATTTATCTCATTTGGGGTTTTATCGCTATTTTCTCTTTCCTTTGGAATAAATAAAATCTGGTGGCAACTTTGTATTTTTCGCGGCGCTTCAAGTTCCAAAAAGTTCAAGGGCAAAGGAGATAAGACTCAGAGCAAGAAGTCTTGGTCTAACCTTCAAAAGCATAAGGTCGATGATAGAGATTCTAAATCCTCGAAAAAAGAAGAAGCAAACTCCTATAAGAAAGAGAAAAAAGAGAGAAAAAAAGGTGTGCAGTGCTATAATTGTGAAAAATGGGATCACTTGGCCACGAAATGTTGGTACAAGAAAGGCAAGAATGAAGGGGAAAACCTTTCACACTAAGATTCATATGATTCTGAAGACATGATGGTTATGGTTGCAGTTCCAGATGAGCATGTCTACACCCAGATCTGGTTTCTGGACATAGGTTTGAATCACATGAGTGGTCAAAAAGTGTGGTTAGAAGATTTCGAGATTTGAAGAAGAGCAAGGTCAAACTTGCTGATAATAGCTCGTTGCAAGCAGAAGGTATTGGCGACATAGTTATTCAAACGAGCAATAGAGCAAAAGCCATGACCAAATATGTACTCTATGTAACTAGAATGAAGTGCAACTGCTAAGTGTTGGAAAACTAGTCGAAAAAGGTTTCTCAATGGTTATGAAAGATGGAGCCTTAGAACTATTCGATACTCAGAATAATTTGGTCTTAAAATCTCCTTTATCGAAGAATAGGACATTTAAGACTCTGATCAATTCAACTGAGGTACAATTCTTAAAAACAGTTATTGACCACAAGAATAGTTTGTTGTGGCATTTAAGATTTGGCCATATGAATTTTAGGTCGCTTAATTAACTGATTACTCAAGAAATGGTAACTGGTTTACCAAGTCTTGAGATGCCCGACAAACTTTTAAAGGTTTCTTAGTAAGGAAGCAATCCAAAAAGTCATTTATTTCGACCATGCCAATGAGGTCCTCTTGTATACTAGAAGTAGTACATTCAGATCTATGTGGCTCATTCAAGGATCATACCATTGGTGGAAACAGATACTTTGTCTCATTTGTTGATGAATATAGTCGAAAGCTTTGGATCTATATGATCAAGCGAAAGGATAAATTATTTGAAATCTTTAAGAGATTCAAGATCCTTGTCAAAAACCAGAGTGAAAAGAATATCAAGGTTTTGCAAACAGATGGAGGTGGCGAATACACATTCAATATATTTGAGGAGTTCTATGCAGAACATGGTATTGATCGTGAGGTAAGTGCCCATGACACGCCTTAGCATAATGTAATAACAGAAATAAGAAACATGACCATATTGGATGTGGCGAGATACATGATGAAGCATTAGAATTTCCCAAAGTCCTTATAGGGTGAAGTTGCCACCAATGTTGTTTATATTCTAAACAGGTGCCCTACCAAGAAGCTGAAAAATAAGGTTCCAGAAGAAGTTTGGAGTCACAAACGACCATTAGTGAGTCATCTGAAGGTGTTTGGCTCTATTTGCTATAAGCATGTTCCTGATGCAAGAAGAAGGAAGCTTAATGATAAAAGTGAACCTATGATTCTAGTAGGATATCACAAAACTGGAGCTCACATGCTATTCAATCTAATCAATGATAAGATTGTGATGAGTTGATACATTGTGATTGATGAGAATTCCATCTGGGATTAGAATTTAGGTGATGCGACTAACAAGCTATTGATAGGCTATGAAGTTGATGAAGAAAGTTGTGAGCATGAAGAAATTCCAGTCGACAATGTTCTAGTCATTGTTTAAGTCGAAGCAGAAAATTGAGAGGGTGTGGCTAGCACAAGCCAAAGACCTCAAAGAACCAGAATACTTCCAGCAAGGCTTCAAATTGTGAAGTAGTTAGTGATTATGAAGTCACACCAAATGGAGATTTGGTTCATTTCACTTTACTTGCAGTTGTTGAACCACTCAACTATAATAAGGCCTTCAAAGATAAACAATGGAAGGAAGTTATGGTTGAAGAGTTACAATCAATCAAAAGAAATAACGCATGGGATTTAGTTGAATTAACAACACATACAAAAGCTATCAAAGTGAAGTAGGTGTTCAAGTTGAAGCATAATGCTGATGGATCGATAGCAAGACATAAGGCAAGTTTAGTAGCTCTAGAATTTCTCCAGAGAGCAGGGCACAACTACTCTAAGATATATGCGCTAGTGGCAAGATTGGAGCTTGTTTGATTGGTGGTAGCCTTGACATGTAAGCGAGATTGGTAGACATTTCAGTTAGATGTGAAATCAACATTTTTGAATGGTCCTTTAGATGAAGAAGTATATGTTATACAACCTCTTGGGTTTGTGATATAGGAAGAAGCAAGGAAAGTATATAGTCTGCACAAAGAGCTCTATGACCTCAAGAATGCATCTAGGGCATGGAACAATAAGATCAACTCATACTTGGCCGAATTGGGACTCATTAAATTCAAATTTTAGTATGGTGTCTATGTTCAGGTTGTAGCACAAGATATAACAATCATATGCTTATATGTCGATGAATTGTTAGTAACTGGAAATAGCTTAGAAAACTTGTTGAAGTTCAAAGAGTTTATGAAGAAGGAATTTGAAATTTTAGATATGGGAAAGTTGTTATACTTCCTAGGCATAGAATTTCAAATGTCGAAGCAAGGTATGGTGCTACATCAAATAAAGTATGTCAAAGAGATACTCAAGAGATTCAGGATGGAAGACTCGAATCCTGTATCCTCACTTGTCGAACCAAATTTGAAAATGTAGAGACATGAAGGAAGACAAAGTCTATGTCACTTTGTTCAAAAAATTTATCGGATCTCAGAGATATATGTGCAACATTCGACCTGATATAGGTTTCTCAGTTGGATTACTGAGTCGATACATGAGTGAACCAACGGTGTCACACATGAAAGCTACAAGAAGAATCCTAAGATACTTAAAAGAATCGACAAACTATAGAATTCTATTTCCAGGAGATTATGAAAGCAAAGAAGATGGGATTACTTTCTATGCAGATGTTAATTGGTGTGGAGATAAGGAAGATCGAAGAAATGCAACTAGTTACTTCTTTCAAGTATTTGGTATCCCAATCTCATGGTACTCGAGAAAGCAACTTGTAATGAAATTATCATCATATGAGGCTTAATATGTAGCAGGATCCTATGTTGCGTATTAAGTAATTTGGATCAGATCTATGTTGGAAGAGATGGAGGTCGAAGTGAAGAAACCTTTGGTGTTGTAGATCAACAACAAGTCAGCCATTAATCTGGAAAAGAATTCAGTTATGCATGTAAGGAGTAAGCACATCGAGGCTAGGTTTCATTTCTTAAGGGAGAAGGTAAACCAGAGTGAACTTGAAGTGAGGAATTGCTCTAGTGAAACACATTTGACCAACATTCTAACCAAAGGCCCGAAGATCGACAAATTCCTAAGTTTGATAAAGAAATTAAGAATAGTTCTGATAGACTATTATTAGGATGTATAAAACTTGGATTATAGGGATGTACTATGACATAATCCAAATTGTGGCCCAAGCCCAAGTTAGTTAGGGTTAGGGTTTGTTACTTAGTAGTCAAGTCACTTAATTGTATATAAATATATACTTTGTAATTTAGTTTAACAATCACATTCAATAATAACAATTCTTATTCTTAATTCTCTCTCTTTTTATCTCCTCACTAAAAATGTCTCACGCACTAACATTAAAGACATACTTTAAAAATTCCTAGGTAATAAAATTTAGACGATTAAAAGATATAGGGCATTAGCTACAGCTACATGGGAATTTCATCAAGTGAAACTGAGTATAGAGCATTAGCTGCAGCTACATGGGAGCTTCAATGCCTCATGTATTTGTTCAAATATTTGCATATTAAATGCATTAAGACACCTGTGATATACTGTGACAATTAAAGTGCCTTGCACATTGCAGTAAATCATGTGTTTCATGAGAGAACAAAACACTTAGAGATTGATTGTCACATTGTAAGTAAAAAGATGATGGCAGGACTAATGAAGTTTCTACCATGTTCTTCAAATGTTCAATTGACTGATTTCTTCACTAAACCCTTGTTACCTCAACCTTTCAATGTTCTTTTATCCAAGTTGAAGATGCTTGATATATATCAACCATCAACTTGTGAGAGGATGTTACAAGATGAAAACGATGATGATGACTTGAAATGTAACGAAGCTAACTCAACATGTGATGTAATTCAGCATAACTAACTTAGAGTAGTTAATTATTATTGTTAGAGTTAGTTAGAAGTTATAATTCAATGTTGGAGAGTATACACTTTTAGCATGCATTATTTTTTTCCTATAAGTAACTTTGTATCTCATTCTTCACTTTTCAATGAAAAAAAATAATCATTTTCTCTAAATCATAATACATATTATTGTATTATAAGATGTTTTTAGTGTATTAGATCAAATGATTTATGTTCAACTAAATAAATAGCAACCCGGATTTTATTTATGTACCAATATTTTTATGAAACACACACCCTAAAGTAAAAGACATAAAAATAATAAGAAATATTTTTAGTAGTACGCAAGAAAGGGATACATACTCAATTTAATGGAAGTTGAACCAAATATCATTTCACTACGAGTCATTTGCTGGAAGAAATTTCTCATGGATTAGGTCTTTTGACGAGGACTTATATATAATTGCTAGTAACTAAAATCATATCTATTTTTTATCAATATCTAAAATGAAGGAATAAAGCAAATAACATAGCAGAAAAGGTGGTGATAGTTATAAGAAATTATTTAGATAATAATTTGGACTCTTATAAAATATTGGGACCCAAGCTCACATATTGTAAATAATTTCGAATCACTCTCCCTCGACCACATGAGATGCACATAAAAGACTTAAATGAAGTTCGGTGAGGTAAAACATGTTTTAAATTTATCTACTCTAAAGAAGAGAGAAGCTCTCATATTCACTATACTTTAAAACCGTTACAAGATATGTTGCAAATGAGTTATAAGGAAATAAAATTTAAAGTGATAGAAAATTTAGATACAATAAGAGACCAATACACAACAGATATAAAATTCTATACACTTGTAGGAATCTTGAGGATCACTAATAAATATAAGACGACAAATTGAACAAACAAAGGCATAAAAGAACACCAATATTTTTAACGTGGAAAACCCCTCAATATAGTTAGAGACATAATCCCTTATGTCTTGGATCATGTCATGACAGAATCAAATTGTAATTAGCGATCATTAATAGCCTAGTATTATTAGTTTCCATATTAGTGATGAGACATTATGACTAGCATGACTCTTGGAACTTGATTTACAATGCTCACTTGTATATATGTATACGTTTCTGATCTGTGTAATACAACAATCAATATACACATTACAAGTTCCCTAACTTGGTATCAGAGTCTGGTTTTGTGATATTTTTTTGAGCAGTGTATGGTGCCTAAAAGTAATCCCTGACCTCATGAACTAAATTATTTTTTGGTGAATTGTTGTTGACATGATATAAGTTATGTGTTGGTGAGCTATTGTTAACATGATTTGACTCAATGTGCCTGTCTTGAACATCTTCAATTTGAGTTATTTCTTTTGTATTGGTGTCAGCTTGAGTTACTTCTGCAATCACTGGTGTAGGATCGCTATTTTGATAATTACCTGCAGAATGCAAAGGAAATGAAACAAAATTTTCAATTAGTGTTTTAAGGGATTTCTTATATTGAGAAAGCCATCATAGAATGGAAAATGATCTTGATTGAAGATGACATGTCTTGAGGTGAAAATTTTTCCATGGGAATTGATGCATTTGTAGCCTTTGTGTGAGTTTTTATAGCCAAGAAATATACATCTGATTATGTGAAACTATAAATTATGCTAATTGTATGGTTTGAGGCAAGGATAAAAAGCACAACCAAAAGACTTCAATAATGTGTAATTTGGTTTCTTGTGGTATATGAGAGAATAGGAACTCTCATTTTGAGTGACTAATGAGGGTAACCTGTTTGTAAGATATACCTCAGTAGAGAAGGCTTCCCACCAATAATATAAAGGCATTTGAGCTTGTGCAAGTAAAGTTAGTCTAAATTCTGCAATGTGTCTATGCTTTTGCTCAGCTCTGCCATTTTGTTGTGAGGTATAGCGACATGACATTCTAAATTGTATGCTTGTTTCTATGGTAAGTTTTTGCACTGGTTTATATTCAACACCACCATCACATTGAATTGTTTTGATCCTTTTATTGAATTGATTTTCTACCAGGTTTTTAAAATGAACGAAAGCTTGTGCAATATAAGATTTTTGTTTCAAGGGATTAATCCATGTAAATCTACTAAAATCATCAACAAAGTGAACATAATATTTGAAACCAAATGGTGATATTATTGGTGTGGGGCCCCATACATCAGTGTGAACCAACTCAAGGGTTTACTGAGCGTGGGAAGTGGAAGATTTAAATGGTAACAAATGCATTTTTCCATATTGACAGACCTCACATAAGCTAAAATTATCACCAGGTGATAGTTTCACATTACAACTTTTTAAGACTTTATCTAGGACTTTATTGTTTGGGTGAGCAAGTCTTCTATGCCAGCTCTCTTTGACAGATACATAAGCACTTAAATCTTTTTCAATCCCTGAGAGTTGATACAATCCTTCCTTAAGTTCCCCTCTTAGTATTTCCTTCCCTATCAGCTTGTCCTTCACAAAGCAATAATTGGCATCAAACTTAACAAGAATGTTATTGTCAGCAGCTAGTTTAGACACATTCAAAAGATTTATGGTAATCTTAGGCACATATAACACATCATGCAAATTGAGTCATTTAAGTTTTGAGGAACCTGTGGCCACAATTTTTAATTTCTCACAATTTCTAACAACTAAGGAATTCTTATCATGATGCTCAGTTAGATCTTGAAATTTGTCAGTATGATATGTCATATGGTTTCTTGCACCACTATAAAAATACCAGTCATATTCTGGCATAGAGTTTTGTAATGTCGGGAATACATTGTGTGACCCTTATTTGTCACCATCTTCTGATTAGTTTGATCCTTGGTATGCTTTGTCAAACCTATAAAACACTGCACTACTGTGTGGACAATTTTGGAAAAAACCTGGCATGTTGGTTTTAAATTTATGCCACGTCCTCTACCACCTTGCCAACCTCAAAATTTGGAGCCTCTCCAATTTCCTTGATGATCAGTTTTATTGGCCAAGTTTGATGAGGCATTGATGCTTAAATTGTTGAGACTATTTAGCTGCTCAATTCTGCTTTCAAAACTTAGCAATTGGGATTGAAAATCAATCTAACTCAAAGTAGTATGGTCAACAAGTTTAACAACTACAAGATTGTACTATGAGTCCAGACCATTTAAAGTTTTAATGATAAGACTTGAGTTAGAAATTATATTACCTGCAAGTTTCAGTTTGTCATAGAGGTTTTTCATCTTGATGGGATATTCCTGTATTTTCATTTCTTCTTTCCTTAAATTATGAATTGTAACTTCAACTAGATGACTCGAGACCTTGTGTGTGCATCAGCTAGGCTTTGGGCCTCTTCCCAAAGTTCCTTCGAGTTTTCACATTGTAGAAGTTATGTTGCAAGGTCTTAAGTCATAGAGTTCTTCAACCAACCAAGAAGTTGTTGATCACATGCCTTCCAATCTTCATGAGCGTGATTCAGTTTCTTGCTTGTAACTGCATTAGCATCTTCATTTGTGATGAACTCAACAGGACACAACTTTGTCCCTAACATATATCCATCTAGTTTGAAACCAATGATTATAGGCAACACTAATGATCTCCATAGGGGATAATTGTCTTTGTCCAACTCGACCTAAACGGTTGATGGAAGGTAATTTTTGGTGTTTGAATTTGCAGTGGATGCCATGATTTTAAAAAAAATGGATTGAGGGCCTTCAGGGAAATAAGGATTTGATGCCAAGTTATGGGATTTATATACTCAACCAACCAAATTACATATGCAAATTGTCTAAGGCAATCTATGGATTGAAGCAGGCACCATGAGCTTGGTTTGATAGTCTAAAAAATGCACTGCTTAGCTGGGGATTTCAAAATACAAAAAGTTATTCCTCTCTTTTCATACTTAAAGGTAAATATCATATCACTTTTCTCCTCATATATGTTGATTACATCATAATTATAGGAAACAACACCAAGTTTCTTTATGCATTTACCAAATAACTCAATGTTGTTTTCTCATTAAAAAGATATGGGTGACTTACACTACTTTCTGGGAATAAAGGCCCATAGAGATGCAAGTGGCATGTACCTCAAGAAATCCAAATACATATGTGACTTGTTAAAGAAATCCAAGATGGAACATGCCTCATCCTGTCCAACCCATATGGTACCAGGGAAGCAATTCACAGTTGAGGGGGACAAGTTACAAGATCCAACTGTGTTTAGGCAAGCCATAAGAGGATCTCAATATTTGACACACACACACACACACACAAGACCAAACATAGAATTATCTGTCAAAAAACTCAGCCAATACATGAGTTCACCAACCATTGATCACTAGCAAGGCATAAAAAGGATTTTGAGGTATCTCAAAGGCATCGTCAATTATAGCTTACACATCAAGCAATATACTAATCTGGATATACAGGTTGTACAGATGCTGATTGGGCTACTAGTGTAGATGACAGAAAATTAATGGCAGGAAAATGTGTTTTCCTTGGTGAAACTCTTGTTTCTTGGTCCTCAAGAAAACAAAAGGTAGTCTCAAGATCAAGTGCATAACCTGAATATAGAGCACTAGCTGATTTGGCCTATGAAGTAGCATGGACTCGATCACTACTTGCTGAACTCAAGCTTCCACCACCAAGGAAACCAATACTATGGTGTGACAACTTAAGTGCTAAGGCATTAGCATCTAATCCAGTAATGCATGCTCGTTCAAAACATATTGAAATTTATATCCATTATGTCAGAGATCAAGTGCTACAAAATGACTTTGTTGTTGCCTGTGTTTCCAAAGCTGGTCAGATTAATGAATGTCTCGCTAAGCTCTTAAGCCATACACGATTTAATCAACTTAGAGACGGACTTGTGGTGATCCTCTCACAACCAGTTTAAGTAGGGAGGGGCGGGGGGTTAGAGACATAATCCCTTATGTCTTGGATCATGTCATGACATAATCAAATTTTAATTAGAAGTCATTAATAGCCTATCATTATTAGTTTCCATATTAGTGTTGAAACATCATGGCTAGTATGATTCTTGGATATGTGTAATACAACAAACAATATACATATTATAAGTTTTGTAACTAATATGAAAGTCAAAACCACGAGTCATCTAGACCAAAGAAATAACTTCACTATAATCAATTAAGGGTACAATAGATTCTTAAAGTGATTCATAAATTAGTTCTAATAACCGCAAATCACAAAGCAAACTAGCTTATAAATAAGAATCAAAAAGCTGAAAACTTTTCCCAATACTGCAGCTTCAATGTGAAGCAGATAGATCTCACCTCATATGTTTTTTTTTTAATTTTGAATGGTCAAAAGTTATATACATGTGTTGCAAACTTGACCTCCAAATTTGAGCTTTGTTCGATGGTTAACGAATCGGGGATCGTCGATTTAGTCAGACTGAATTCAGAAAAATGGGAATAGGTTCCTCTCCTCTTTTATTTCTTTTGAATCCTTATTTTTTATCTATCTATCTCAATAATAAATTTATACTATCCACTTAAATAAGAGAGACAAATGGGCTAATCATATTTGGGTCATTCTCCACATAGGAAGGGATCCCAAACCCAACAAATCTCCCCCTTACAACTATGTGGAGGAAATTGTCAAACCGCACAACAAGCTTCAAATTTCCCTCTTGGTAATGCTTTAGTCATCATATCAAAATCATGATCATTTGTATAAACTTTATCTAACTCCAACAACTTAGCATCTAAAACATTACATATCCAATGATATCTCACATCAATGTGTTTGGAACTATTATGAAAAATCGAATTCTTACTAAGATGAATAACACTTTGACTATCAACAAATAATACATATTTGTCTTGAACAAAACCCATCTCCTGCAAAAAATTCTTCAACCATAGTAACAATTTTCATACTTCAGTAATTGAAATGAGCTTAGCCTATGTAGTAGACAATGTTACACACTTTTGCAATTTGGACTGCCAAGCCACAACTCCCCCTGCAAATTTAATTATGTAGATCAAAGTGGACTTTCTGGAATCAATGTCTCTATCCATATCAGACTCAGATTAACCCACTAAAGTAGGCTTATCTCCTCCGAAATAAAGCCTCATAGAAGTAGTACCACGGAGATACCTTAAAATCCATCTTACAGCGTTCCAATGCTCTCTACCTGGATTTGACAAAAATCTACTGATTGAACCAATAACATGTGTTATATCAGGTCTTGTACACACAATTGCATACATCAAATTACCCACAACATATGCATAAGGAATATGTTTCATATAAAAGGTTTCAGCTTCACTTAAAGGACTTTGATTAGAAAATCAACTAGAAATGAGTAGCAAGAGGAGTGCTTACCACCTTAGAAATTTCCATTTTGAATCTTTGCAGTACTCTTTAAATATAATGTTCTTATGATATCCAAAGTTTCTTCTCTTTTCTATCATGCATGATTCTAATGCTAGGAATTTATTTAGTTGTTCCCATTCTCTTTCCTAGAAAATGGCTCTGCCAAATGCATATTTAACTTGTTAATGTTAGAAATATTTTTCCCTACAATAAGCATATCATAAACATATAAAAACTGGATAATGAAGTCATCATTAGAAAATTTGGTAACAAAGACGCAATGATCGGAAGTAGTCTTCTGGTATCCTTGATCACACATGACAGACTCGAACTTCTTGAACCACTGTCTTGGACCTTGCTTCAACCCGTATAAACTCTTTCACAATCCACCAATTTGATCTTATTTGCCTTTAACTTGAAAACCATCGGGTTATTTCATGTAGATCTCTTCCTCCAAATCACCATGAAGGAAATTCGTTTTCACATCTATTTACTCAACCTCTAAATCAAGAGTAGCAGCCAAACTCAACACAGTTCTAATTGATGACATCTTTACAACAGGTGATACAATATCATTAAAATCAACACCCTTTCTTCGACGGAAATCTTTATCCACTAATTTGGATTTATATCTTGGAGATTTAGAGTTGCTCTCATGTTTAACTTTATAAATCCACATGTTTTCCGAAGCCCTTTTGCCTTTAGGCAACTTCACTAAATCATACGTGTGATTATGATGCAATGATTTCATCTCATCGTGCATTTCATCCAACCACTTTTGAATTTCATCACTTTCCATGGCCTCTTGAAAACACTCGGGTTCACTCTCATCAATCAAGGTCACATACTCATCAGGATTATACCTTGTAGAAGGTTGTCTTTTCCTGTTAGACCTCATAAGTTGAACTTGAGATGATTATGGAGCTTCACCAAGATTCTCATAATGTGACATATTGTTATCCCCTTCACCATCATTAGTTTGAATATTTACCTCATCTCCAAGTTGTTGATCATCAACATAATCATATGGCTCAATATTATGATCATCACCACTAATAGCATCCAGATTATGACTAGGTAACCAAACTAGATCAACATTAGACAAACTAATATATTTCTTGGGTGTAGCCTTATCTACCTTATCAATGTCTTCAATAGTTTGGTCTTCCATAAACACAACATCACGACTTTGAATAAGCTTCTTCCCTACAGGATCATACAACCTGTAACCAAACTCATCTTTCCCAGAGCCGATGAAGATACATTGTTTTGACTTTGCATCCAACTTGGATCTTTCATCCTTTAGAATATGCACAAAATCCTTACAACCAAAGATTCTAAAATTTTCATACTTGACATTCTTTCTAAATCAATTTTTTATGGAACTTGATTGTCCAAAGCAACAGTAGGAGTGAGATTAAAAACATACATTCACGTACAAAGTGCCTCACCCCAATAATGATTAGGCAACTTAGCTTCAGAGAGCATACACCTTAATCTCTCAATTAGTGTTTGATTCATCCTCTCTTCTAAAACATTCAATTGATGAGTTTTAGGAGGAGTCTTTTCATGTGAAATACCATGCTTCTTGCAATAGGAATCAAATGGTCCACAATACTCTCTACCATTGTCTGAACGAACACATTTCAGCTTCTCGCATGCCTGTCTCTCATCAAAGCATGGAATTATTTGAAATTTTCCAACAATTGGTCTTTTATATTCAAGGCATAAACTCATAATTTCCTGGAGCAATCATCAATAAAGGTAAAAAAAATAAAGTGCACCACTAAAGGATTTTACCTGTGGTGGACCATAAACATCATAATATACCAATTTGAAGCAACTCTGACTTCCTTGAGGGAGAATGTCTCTTGAAAGAAACTCTAGTCAGTTTACCAGTAATATAATGAGAATACTTCTCCAAATCTGCATTCTTTAATCCAGGAAGAACATCATTTTTAGCAAAAACATTCAGCCCCTTTTCAGTAATATGACTAAGTCTTCGGTACCACAAAGATGCTTTTATGTCGATAACATTCACATTGACCCTAGCAACTTAAGATTTCTTCCAATACAATTTAGAAAACTTTTCCCCTCTATCCAAAACCAAGTTAACTTTGTTGAGTTTCCACTTTCCATAACCAAAATGATTGTCATAACCATAATCATCAAGCATATGTACAGAAATCAAATTAAAGTGGATATTTGGAGCATGTTTGACACCTCTAAGCAACAATTGCATCCCCATGTTGGTTTGCAAGCAAACATCACAAACACCAATTACCTTAGGTACACCATCATTACCCATCTTCAACACTCCAAAATCATCAGAAGTATAAGATGTGAAGAAATCCTTCCTTGGTGTAACATGCAATGTAGTGCCACTGTCAACTATCTGCATGCTCTTGTCTGATACAAGATTAACAAACTCATGATCACGAAAAATAACAAGATCGTCACTAGTAGCAATAATAACACAATCATCATCGTGATCTTCATGGTCTCTTTGTTTAGACTTACTCTTCTTTCCTTTGTTATCTCTTTTACACTGATAGCAATACTTTTGTATGTGTCATGTTTTGTGACAATAATGACACTCCAGATTCTTGCATCGTTGCTTAGACTTGCTTCTTCTATTCTCTCTACCACCCTTAGGTTCCTTTTTATGACTTCTCCCCTATTTTTAGTGATAAGTACCTCATATTAAGATGAAGAACCTTGTGTCTTCCTTCTCATCTCCTCATTAAGAATACCACCCTTAGCCATTTCCAAAGAAACAACATCTCTAGGAGCAAAACATATGATAGAAATCTGAAACGTCTCCCAAGACTCTGGTAAAGATAGCAATAGAAATAGTTCCAAAAGTTCATCATCAAATTTGATACCCATTCCTAACATCTGGCCAAGAAGCCCTTGAAATTCACTCAAGTGATCTGAAATAGAAGTCACCTCCTTATACTTTAAACTTATGAAGCTATTCAACAAGGACAATTTATTATTCCCTGATTTAGAGGCATACAAGGACTTTATATTCTCCCACAAAGTTTTTGCATGTATCTCATTAACAATATGATTATAAATATTATCTTCTATCTATCTATCTATCTATCTATCTATCTATCTATCTATCTATATATATATATATATATATATATATATATATATATATATATATATATATATATATATATATATATATATATATATGTATATATATATATATATATATATATATATATATATATATATATATATATATATATATATAAATTGTCATATACACATGTATTACTTATCAATTGTTTTTAAATACATCACTATTAAATTTATATATATTTTAATATTAAGTGTTTATTTATTTCTTAACTCAGCAATAATATGTTTGAATTTTTTTTCTAATGTTGTTCCAAACATAAAATGATATGATAAATTATAATTAATCGATAATTTTTATCAGAAATGCGGGTAAACGAATACACCGTTACTCTAGAGAACAATATTTTTTTCATTTTATTGATTTAAAAAACTAATATAAAATCCAAATTCACTTACTACAATAAGTTAAAAATATCTCAAATTTGCCAACAAACTCTTCTAAAAATATATTAAAAATCCAATTACTTTACGTTTTTTTATACATATCAACACTAATTATGAACTATTTATTTTATTCTCTTTACTTTTTCAACAACATTTCATTTTACAATATTCAAAATTCCTCGTTCAATTTTATGTAAAACGGTGACAATCCTCCTTGAATATCAATACAACAAAAACAACTCATACTTTAAGAATATATCTTATAACCAAAATCCACACCATAATCCAAAATTTTAAAATTCTCTTTTCATCCCAATTCCAAAAAATCATGAAATTACTCACATAATACATTAATTTGCCCATATCAGTATCAATAATTTTCATCTCAATCAAGTAACTCGGTTATACCTATTTTTGTTCAAATGAATAGTAAACGTGCAATCAAATGATCAAGAGACAAAAATGTAATATTTTTCCCTCAAAGTGACTTGGAGACTATTAACCTTGGTGAAGAAGCCAAATTTAGACCAACTATGAATATCCCGAAAATAATATTTCAACCAACCGAGGATGAAGTTATCGTTCAATCATGGCTATGAAAGAAAAAAGAGATATTTTTTAAAGAGGTTTATGGAAACTTATGACGAGCGTTACGATAAAAATTATAGAGAGGAAATGAATGACACTAAAGTTTAATGGAAGAAAATAAATCTCATTATTCAAAAGTTTGTTTGGTACTGTAAACAAGTCATGGCTATGAAAAAAGTGGAAGCTCCGAGATCAACATAACTTTAGCTCCAAGTCATATTTATCATCAAAATGAATGTGGAAAGTTTGCATTTCAGGATGCATGGAGATTATTGAAAGATGGGCTTAAATGGCTTTCAGGTTTGCCAAAATCTTCTTCCATAAGCATATAAATTCAGTTTATGGAACATATTCATCATCTAGTGAACACAATCCAACATCACATACTTTGTTATGTCGTTCAAGCAATCAAAAGGTTGCCAAAATTAAGGAAAAAGAAAAACTTATGGAAATGTTTACCCCGAAAATCAAATTTAATATTTTGAAAGACGACTTCCAAAAAACATTTGAATTGATGTCAGAGTTTGAAATGATTATGCATGTATTAAGGGTGAACAAAATTGAGATAAATAGGAAAATAATCGATGTTGAGACGCAATAGGCCGAGAGTGATATGGATAGGTTGAAGATAATTGATTTGAAAATACTCACAAAGGAAACATCAAATATGAATCAAAGACAACTAAAGCTCATGAAATATGAACTTAATTTATATGATTATGTATGTTGGATGATTTTTTATATTCTCATAATTATTATAGTTTTCACTATATGACTAGTTATTAATTAAAAAAATTGTTATTCAAACTAGTCGTTATTCAAATTAGTCGTAAAACTAATCATTATTCAAAATATTCCCATAAAAAATTTTAAAATGCAAAATAAGCATCACAATGCCTCTATACAATTTGTTAACATCTTATACTCAATATCAAACTTCTCTTCACACTTATCGTTCAATTCCTTCTCATATTTCAACGTTGTTCATGTATTATATGAATGATGACATGAATGAAGAACTTGTGAGGGTACATAATCGATTATTAAATAATTATTTTTTAGAAGCTCTAGTATACATAGATGAAAAATTTTGTGGAGGTAGTGAATGCATATACATGGCTTCTTTTGTATTGCTTAAACTCTTGGTCAGCATGGTGAATACTTTTGGATGAGGCATATTGCAACTAGTAGATCAAGTCTTTCGCCGATATAAAAACGCATGATTGTTATTCATTTGTTACCATATACATATTATGATATTGTGGATGACTATTTAAGATACGGTGAAACAACGACACTAAAATGTGTTTTTAAGTTTACAAAGGGTGTGCTCAACATATATATTTCAAAATGCCTATGAATTTCAACCAGTGAAGACATCGAACTCCTATTTTAGATGAGAGAGACACGTGATTTTCCTAGTATGTTAGGGAGCATTGGTTGTATGCATTGGGAATGAGAAAATTATCATAATACATTTGAAAGGGTACTATGTTTGAGGTGGTCATGATAAACATGTTGTTATATCGAAATAGTGTCTTCAAAGAACTTATGTATTTAACATGCAATCTTTGGAGTAATAGGTTTAAATAACGATATCAATATGTTAACTCAATATGATGTCTTTAAAAATGCTTTGTAGGGACGAGCTCCCTATATATGTTAGAAAATAAATTGTACTAACATTGATTATTATTTATCAGATGACATACATCCTGAGTAAGCCACGTTTGTGAGCCCCCTCCTTTAATACCATAAGAGAATAAGATATAAATTATTTTATCAACATCAGGAAGGTGCAAGAAAGCATATTGAATGAGCATTTGGAGTTTTCCAAACTCAATTTTCAATTATACATAACCCGTCTCAATATTGGTACTTTGATGCACTCGATCTTATAATATATACATGCATCATATTGCACAATATGATTGTTGAAGATGAAAGTGCTATGTATGGTGATAATTTTGATTTTTCTTATGATGATTTGGGAAAAGACACAAATGCAATACCAAATGATTTTATTGTTTATTTTTAATAGTTCATATGTAGAAGACTTGATGTTCATATAAGCAAATTGGTCAACACTTTTAACAAGACTTGATAGAACATGTATCAGAACATTTTGGGCAAGAGAATAACCACAATTGAAAAAAAATTGAAATTTATCTTTTTCATATAATTTGTGCTACTGATTTATTTTAAGCATATGCAATTTGTATCCCTCTATTTTAAAATTATGCTTTTTGAGCATTGATTTCAAAATTTTAAAGAGTTTTGGTCTCCCACCCCATTTTGGGACCAATTTGGTTGACGCAGCAATACATAGATTGACAAATTAAATATCCATGTCATATTGTATAGACAATTTTTCTGGTGTATCATCTTAAATTTGTCCATGTAAGCACCTCCGTGTCATCAAAATGAGGTTGGAGACCAATACACAAAACAAATTGGAGAAATAACTAGTTTTAAAATGGAAGTATCAAAAATTTATTTTATTTTTAAATAGAGGAATAAAAGGGAAATTAGAGACTCTATTTTAAGGTTTATTATTTTTTAATATAGTTTTGTATAAATTGAAGCCTTTGTTTTGTTTTAATAATACATGTTTAGGTAAAAAAAAAAGTAAAATATAAAAATATGAGATATATTATGTGCTTTAATGAGATCTATTTTAGAATTTTTGATGGATTGAATTTGTATGCAGTTTTTTTACTCAAGAAAATTTAATGCATTTCATTAATTAAGGTTTGTTCAATACAATGAGGAATCAAATGGAAACTACCGCATCTAGACCAAGAATTAGTCGTTTTAGCTAACAAATGAGCAACTAAATTCGCTTGATGCTTAACAAGCTTCACCTCGAAGTTGACATTACAAACTAATAAGTTCTTAATATAAGAAATAATCACACTAAACTCAGAGTTACCACCTTTATTCAAATGAATCGTTTGGACCATCATCTGTGAATCACTCTCGAAAGTGACCTAGTCCATTTGCAAGTAAGTGGTTGTCTGTATTGCTTCTTTGGATGCCCTTGCTTCAGCTTCCAAGATTGAGTAAAGACCAAATCCTAAGCTACTTTTGCATTAATAAACCTGCCATATGATTTTCCCAGTATCGAATTTGGAAGATGAAGTTGTTGCTGCCTTTGTTGAGTTTGATAGTTTGTTACGAAAAAGGGTTTTTCTGTGTAGAAGGTTAAAGCAAAAATGAAGAAGATGAAGAAAGGATGTGAAGTGAGTATTTATAGTCGTATTTTTTGTCAATAATGGACACTTGGCAGACACGTGTTGACACGAAACATTTCATGTTTCAAGAAGTGGGAAAGCTGATGGGAGTTGAGCAGTTAATGAAACATGCAAATGCATGATCTCCTAGAAAATAGGAGTAATAATAAAATCCCGAGAAAATATTTTGGAAAATGACAATGTGCATTAAAGTGGTAATTATGAAAATGACGTCAGCAAAATAATTTGAACAGTGTTGAAAATACATTCAAAAGTATCACCTTTCTACTTTTGGTTCAAAATCGAAACATGGTATTTTGGGGGACAATTTGCTATCTCAGATTTTTGACACTAGCATTAATTATAAAAAATGTGATAAGGATCATACAATAAAGATTTTGTTGAAAATTCGAAATGATCAGTTATGGCCATGAAGATCTCGACGAATGTGATTTGTCTAAAAGTAGTATTGACTTTGGTTGAAATTGCAATTAGACGGAGACCAGGAAGTTTGTTGGTTTTTGGGACTTAGTAAAATTCAGAGTTCCCAATTTGTTTACTTTATGCGGTCGAATGAGGTGTAAATGGATAAGATCAGACAGTTACCTGAGGACATGTGGGAGCCTGTCGAATACGAAGGTTGCATGGGGACGAAGACGTGGCATATTTTTCTTAGTCGACCATTGTAAACGGTTAACTTAGGGTTACTATATAAGCAGTATTCACTTAGTTTTAGGGGTCCGCAATTGTACACAAATTCTACAAAAACTCAAAGTATATGTGTGTTAGTGAGAACAAAATCAAGAATGTACGTATATGTGTTCCACTTTTACAAATTAAAGTCTTTATTTTCAAGTCTTTTACTGCATTGAATTTAATTTTAGTCATTCTTTAAGTTTCCTTGAATTTCGATTTCACAATAATTTTAGTCATTATTTCTCAAATCTTACATTTCGACTTTAATGTCAAACTTGTTTAAAACTTATGATTCACACAAATATGTCATGGGATCTTTTTGAGTTTAATCCCTTAAGTAGAACGAAACTTGTTTTTGTTTACTAAATTTCACAATAAACAGTGATGCGCATATTTATCTTATTTTCTATAAAAACTGCTTAGAACTTCTCGTAATTCAAAACATGCATCAATCTTAGAGGTGAATATAGATGACAAATCATAATTCCTGGTCCAGTTTTATATTAAATGTTAAAACTTTATTTTTCAATCTACATCAAATAAACCACCTGCGATCACCTTAGATAAACATAGTTGAGATAGATTTTGGTAATCACATATCTTTCTAACGGATTGAACCTTTGTATTACTTGACATAATCTTGCACTTGCGGTTCACACACATCAAGTTTTTGGCGTCATTGTCGGGGAGATTTTGTGATATCAAAAGTTTATTTCAATGCCATTTAGACTAAGGTACTTTTATCTTTTCTGTTATTTTAATTTATTATTTTTATTAAGTCCATTTTCTCATAATGATTCTCGAGATGGGCAATCACATGAACAATAGCTTAGTAAGCCCATACTCAGAAACATATAATCTAGAATGAGGAAATTGTAACACCTCAAATTCGATTAAATGACTTAATTGAATTATTTGGACTTATTTTATTTAATTATTTGATGTTAGTGTGAATTAAAATAAATTATATGATTACATGTTGTTGGGGTGTGGTAGTAATTTTAGGGTGTGGTGAGAAAGTAGAATAAATTAGAAAGTAATTAGAATAATTGGAATTTTAATTATTATTAGAAATGAAATAAGAAAATTGGTGAAATAGAAAGTTTGAGCCATTTGTGTGAATTGAGGAAAATATGTGGCAAGAGGAGAGAAGTTAGTAATAAGATGGGAAAAAATCATAATTTTGAGAAATAGTTAGAAAGCTTATAAATTCTAAAAGTTGAGAGGAAACTAGGTTTTAAAGAATCATTGGACAATATGTAAAAACAAGAGGTAAGAAGAACAAGACTTTTGGGAAGGAGAGCTAGGGTTGAGAAGAGGAATCTATAGGAGTTGCTAGATTCATCATTGTTGCTGGAAATCTAAGGCAAAGGAAGAAAAATGACTATCAATATGTGTGTAATTGCATGATGGAGTAGAGATGATAGATCCTTACTCTTATTAGGGTTCCTAGGTTTTCTTTTGATGAACTGTTGTATGATAAAATTTTGGAATTTTGTTGATAGATTGTGTCTCTCTATATGATTTTTTGTATGAATCCATGTTTGAATAATCATGATTATGTGTTTTTATTTTATGTCATTGATGAATGCTTGAGTGTTGAGTTGCATCCATGAATAATAATGAAATTTTCTGTTGAATTTGATTATGAAATTTCTATGGATTATGATTAAATAGATGCTACATGTGTTGAAGATTAGGATAATTTGAACCACTGTTAAATTTATGTCTAGGTATGTGGATTTTGGATAAATGGAGTGGGACTGTGAATAAAAGTTATAGAATAAAGAGATTACTAGATGTATATGAAAAATTAGGTTTCTGGGAAAAATTAACTCAGACCAATCGATAGGCCCTAGGGGAACAATCGATTGGTTCACTCTTTTAACAGAAAATAATTTGGCAGAAAACATAGACCAATTGATTGGCCTCCTTGAGCAATCGATTGGTTCCCTCAAAATTTTGAAAAGAATAAGTGAATAATTGATTTATTTAAAGGTGAAATTGATTGGCCTAGTCAAAATTGTGAAAAAACAAAGTCAGTAGGTTTGGGATGATCGATTGGTCCCTTGGGTCAATCGATTGGTCCCTTGGGTCAATCGATTGGTCCCTATTTCGGTTGTTTGATCCATTTGTCGATTTTGGTCATAGTTTTCATTCTGTAAGTCCAAATGAGACACCATTTGAATAGTTAAAAAGCTAAAGTGCAGAGTTACCTCATGGTAGTGCTTGTTGAACTGGTTGAGTTATAATAAAGTATATAATATGGAAATGTTTGTGATGACTTGTATGATCAATTAACGAATTATTGTGCATATCCAATGATGTGTTGATGTAATAACGAATTAACATGATTGAATGCTTAAGAATATGCATTTATTGAGTTGCTACTATTGGTTGTTGTTTGTTGATGTCATAAAATTGATTAATTGTTGCATATGATGAGTGATGTTGTGCATACATGGTGAAATATTACATGGTGATTCTTTTGGTGAAAATGCATGTTGTTGAGAGTCATACATCATGGTGTACAGACTTCGGTCTAGTTTTGAGGTGCTCTGGTCCTATGTTGGGGATTCAGGAGTAAGTAGTCGGCTCCAGGTGGGAATCAGTGAAGTGTTACCTATGGTGATGGTAACGATTTTTGGTGTGCTTGGTGGGGATTCAAGAGCGGGATAAACCTGAATGTTCGTGAATGGTAATGCATGCATAATAAGTAAGTTATGGAGTATATTACATACATAATTGCATATGTAGTTGATTGTTCATGATGTGTTGATTGATTGCGAGTATGTGCGTGTTGTGGTGAATAGGTGTGAGACTATGTTGATGTTTGATTATGTAATAAATGTGTGTTTGTTGTGTATTCTCTACCTTAGCATTATTTACATTGTCGATATTGAATGTTATTTCTCACCCCCTTTGCTTCATTTTTTCCACCGTGGATATCTTGCAGATACTCAGAAGTGATTCCTTGTTGTTATGTGTTGGAAGGTGGCTTATTAGAGCTACTCTTTGCTTTTATTTCATTCGCTGTATAATACATTAGTGGTTTACTACTCCAATCATGTGACATCGGGGATGGAATTTATTATTTTTTGAAGTTGATGTTGTTTTGGTTATTTTGGAGTTTATAACTTATTTATGAATTTGTGTTGAAAATGTTTTTCATTTCATAGTTTCAATTGATTTTGATGTATTTCGAAGGATTTTCAGTGGTGACACCTTGCATTATCGTTTAGTGCTTTATTTATAAGTTTTGGGGTTTAAGGTGTTACATCACCGGAACTTCTTCTACACTAACTACTCCCAGCCCGTTGTGGGACTGCATGGTCTCCAATATTGCATAATTACTACCTTTGGGAAATCTAACCTTGAATTGTTAATGGAGAATTTTGTGGCGACGCAAAACTGCTCTAATCTGGAATCCATGATGGAGAATTTTGTGGCAACTTAATCTCTCCGTATTGAGGAGTTTAAAAACCAAAATCTCCAAACTATTGAAGTCCTTAGGCAACTAAACACTATGGTTGAGTTCGTCGCGACTCACAGCAAGGTATTGGAGTCCCAAATCTCCCAACTTGCACACATACCTCTAGGACCATTCCCTGAGAGACATGTGAATGATGTAACGACCATAAGTGGTAAAAATTTGAATTTCTAGGGAGGGTGATAAAGAGGCTGAGGAAAGTTTTGGTGAGGAAAAGGTAGAGATTGAGAAAAATTTACTAACACCATCCGAAAAGGAGGTTGTCGAAGAGGTAGGTAAGGAAGCACATTATGTTGGTCCTCCTCCCTACAAGCCACTGTTTTCTTTCCCGCAAAGATTATGAATGTTATGGTAGGTTCCCAATCCAAAAAGTTTGTAGAAATATTGATTGAGGCCCCGTCTAAAAAGATAAAATTAGAGGACCGTGAACTGGGGGAATTGTTAATGTTAAGAGGGAAAGGTTACCCCTTGATGTGGGAGATGAAAATGTAGAATTAATAAAGACAAATCTCCTAAAACCACCCCTACATGTTCAGAAATTTGAACCACCTCATAGGAAGAAGAAAAAGAAAAGTAGTGGATACGAGAGATGGTTGGATAAATGGGCATGGTGACACTCATGGACCGTCGAGCTAAAATGATGTTAAAAAAACGCTTTGTGGGAGGCAACCCATGCTTTTAATTGCTAGTGTTTTTCTTTTTTTTTTCATTTTGCAGGTTTGTTTTTAATAAAGAAAATAAACTCAAAGAAAAAAAAGGCAAAAATAGAAGAACATTTTCATTCTCTTATTCGTTGCGTTTTTCGCCTCTTGGGAGGCGCTTTATGAGTTTTTTCTCTTATTCTGGTTTAAATTTGGGGGAATATTTCTCTTATTTTATCACATTTTTTTGTTTTGTTTGCTTATGTGTGATTTTTATGCTGGTAGATTAGTTTCAATTAAATAAGTTGCATATACGGTTGTCAAAACACCCAAAAATTGAGCCATAAAAAAACTTATGAAAAAAGGTCACGATTTTGATAACTTTTTGAGAAAGTATATAGGATTGTTAGGAAGATTGACTGAATTTAGGGGGCATAGAAAACTGATAAAATCGGTATTAACCGAACACCATTAGTTTCCCAAAATAGGTCACGAGTTTAGCACGTGTTTTGTACCATAGTGCTTAGCTTCTGAGAAGTACCTTCTAATTTGTTGATATAGACAGTCTGGCATACATTTGATTCAGTTGTTATTGATGATCGATTGAGAAAGAAAATTATTATTATTATTATTATTATTATTATTATTATTATTATTATTATTATTATCAATAAAAGATGAAAAAGGTGATTGCACCCTTTAAGTTGGGTAACCCTTGTAACATCCAATTTTTCCGACTCAGCGTTTAATAAAATAATTCATTATAATTCAACAAGATAGAATGTCACACATGCTTCACCATAGCATAAAAGAACCACAATTAAAACTTTCAGAAATAACCAGTGGAAAACCAATAAGTTCAACATATGATTCTTAACAACAATAGACGCGGAAGTGGTTCACAATCCTCAAAAGAAATAAGAAATTCAAAAATGAAAATATATAACAGCTTATTCCCCAACGCTACATATCAGAGCGGCTCCACTAAGACTCGAATGATAAATAACTAAATAGGCACAATGCCATCCTCTACCATCAAGCATCTACTCTTGTACCTGATTCTCTATACCCCCGGGGGAGCACATAAGCAACTTGATAGAGTGTCAAGAGAATACATTCATATATAGATAGTGTGCATAAACAACAAGGATAGATAAGTAACTTGTTATCATACTGACAACTCATATCAACTACCATAACAACATCGATAACATAAACTCATGCAAAACAACCAAATCAACACATACAATCAAATTACTCAATGAGGATATGTATGCAATGCTCGACTCCTCAACTCTGTCAATGTTCGTCATGGTTTCCTCTTTGAACCGGACTCGGAACTAAACTATATATGCATATGGTACCAAGTTTTTGGATGATCAGATGTTTGTTAATGATTTTCATCTCTCCACGGTCCCCTCTCTGAACCGGACCGCCCCAAGGTCCCCTCTCTGAACCGGACCGCCCCAAGGTCCCCTCTTTGAACCGGGAAACTCTACAACTCATTAGTGCGTGTAATGCAACCCAACTCTATCAATTTTCGTCATGGTCCCCTCTCTGAACCAGACTCGCAACTTAACCATTACTCTTTCATGGCCACTCACCATGAAACTCAACAATGCTCATTATCAATCAGTTTATCACAACTCAACAATTTCATGCATTACAATTATCAATTCAATAAAATGCATTGATTCACACCAAACAGAATCAAATAATCTCAAACAATACATAACAGTACCAATTAATCACCAAAACAACACACTGTCACAAAATTACTCGAAATAACTTAGTTTTGCCCTGCCATTTTTGTTGAGCACAACTTTTGCTCGCTAAGTGTGACTCACAGAAAAACCAAAAAACATGAAACAGACATCTCGTTGAGCAAAACCTCTTCGAGTTGAGCAAAATTTTGCTAAGCAAGCCCTCGATCGCACTAAGCACAATAGCCCAAAACAACAATGTTAAAAAGTGTGAATTCCACAATTAGAGCCATACAAAAGCTCTGATTTCGACCTCAATCGATCCCAAACACACGAAATTTAATCATACATGTTAATACAATATTAAAAACAATCAAATATGCATAAACTAACATATATTACATCAATTTGATTAACACTCATCATCATCTTCAACACTTCCAACACAACCAACAAGAACAAAAAATTTCATAATTTAACCAGATAAATTCACACAAATTTGACATGAAATCAGTACACGAAATTAACTTCAAAACATAGAGGTCGTGAAAGAGTTTTAACGAAAACTCATCTCAAGCTCTAAATCATTCAACAATGGTGAAAAGGGAAAAAAATAAAGGAGGATGGTAAGGAACCCTCTTTATCCTCTTTTCCTAAGCATCCACATATGAACAGTTCTCTCCCCTACCTTAAAATTGCAAAATCTCTCAAGCTTTGTCAATGGTGTCTCCTCCTAACTCTCCCTCTTCCAAACCCTAGCTCAAACTCTTGCCCAATTTTACGTACTGAAAACTAAACCTATTTTCCTCTCCATTCTCTATTTAAATAATTCTAAATAAAACCTAATTATTTGTTTCTAATATTACTCATGATACCCCCATCTCTTGCTAATTACTCTCACACCTCAAAACTCTACTAAACTTCTAATTTCTACCCCAAACTCTATTTTCTCAAATTAAATAATTAAATCAATTAAACTTTAAAAAAACTCATTTTATTTCTAAAGGATGTTGTCATACCCCAATTTTTCCCCAAGTCATTCATTCATCGAAAACATTCACATCAATTCAGGAAAAATCGTCATTCATTCAACTTTTATTCCATTTTAAATTCCAAAAATCGATTCAATTGCATTTTATGCATTTTCCTCGCGTCATGCTTTGTTTAAAGTCAATCCAAGATCATCAGAATAAAATTTCGGTTCTACAGGCAGATCGCTAAAAACGATTCGACATTGTGTGAAAAATTATCGGGCAAACTATTTTAAGCTTTGACTTGTATCTGATTATTTTACGAAACTATGTTGCGCGTATGTCGTGTTGATATGCTAGTTTTAATTTGTTGACTCCTTTTACGGTTGCATTTTGATCCGTCTGAGCCTTTTCAACCCGTCATTTTTTACTTCAAAACTTGTCTGTTTTCCGTTCGATTTTCTCATTTTAATCCCCTTTGTTGTTTTTTTCCGTTAAAATGTTCATAAAAATAAATATAATTTATTGTATAATTTTTCTGATTTTTATTTGATTATATAAAATTGTTTGAAATTTATGTGATTAATTTGTTTTAACTTATTTTATCTCATAAATGACTCGTTAAGGATATTGTTGGACATTTAGTAAAACTAGATACTCTAACGTCTCTCATTTTATGGTCTCTCTATTGGGAAAGGAGAAAACAGATTTGAAACTCAAAAAGGGGTGGTGGCTTTGAAACACAAAAGAGGGATTGACCCTTTCCTTCAACATACACCACTGCATAAACCTCCATCTCATTGAAACATACGATCTCACTCTCCATCTAAAAAAACAACCTACTAACCTCTCCATTTCTTATGACATTTCCTTCTTTTTCCAACATTTCCATAACAATCAATTCAACCTCACATAACATGAGCCATCTCTCTTAAATAATACTACAAGTCAATACTTTTCCTACTTCACTCCACTTTCATGAGACAACATGAACCATCTACCATAACCAAGCTGCCTCTTCAAACGACTCACACACCAACAAAAACCTTCATTTTTTCTCTTTTTAATACATTTTTCATTTTCTTTCTCCATGACTACACATATCCTCCAAACACCAATCTCATAACAACCCCATATATCTCTTTTTCCTCATCTTCGCAACTCTCTCTTCATATACACAAATAAATTCCAAAAATCAACATGTAAAACTAAATATCATACTACACTTATTCATAATCATAACATCATTCCACCATTTTATTTTCAACAGCAGCACAACCAAACTTACAAAACAACCTCACCATATCCATTTTCACAAAATTGCATCTCCTTCACCTAAACACAACAAACACCATTGTATTCATATACCACAAAAGAACTTCACCTCCTTTTCTTTTCTATTTTCACCACCGTGAAAACTGTTGGGGGAGTTTTTTCACGAGAAAGCATTGAACATTGTGGGACTTCTTCTTTTTGGAGCAACACCTTTGTGAGAGACACACCACATATTCACCCAAATCTTAAGGTGATAGGTGGGTGGATTCTCTCACTTATAAATGCTCAAGTATCCACATTTCCAATAAATATGGGACTATTATCCATGCTAATCACACTTGATACATTCCCAACACTCCCCCTCAAGTGTGAGTCCACAATGCTCCCCCTAAAGTGAAAGTTCTTCTTACTTCCGCAAACTCATGTACCACATGGAACGTTTCTTATTCACCACGGTGGCGCCATTGACACTCTTCAATGGAACGTTTCTTATTCACCATACAGGCGGCCTTGACTTTCGATACAAGACGGTCCCTTTCTGAAACCAAAGGCTCGTGATACCATTTGTTGGGGGAGTTTTTTCACTATAGAGCATTGAACATTGTGAAACTTCTTCTTTTTGGAGCAACACCTTTGTGAGAGGCACACCACATATTCATCCAAAACCTTAAGGTGATAGGTATGTGGGCTCTCTCACTTATAAATGCTAAAGTCTCCATATTTCCAACAAATGTGGGACTATCATCCATACTACTCACACTTGATACATTCTCAACAAAAATCTCAGCCGTTTTTGCTTCCATTTTCATGCCACCCATCTACTTGCCTACGTCTTCTTAAAATCCATGATTATCGGCCGTGAATCTCCTTGAGCGAAACTGTCACGCCACCACAGATCGGAACTCCTCCTACCAGCGTTCGCTTTCACTGTTATACTCCCGCCGCAATCGCCACAGGATTATCTCTCGCATTTGTATGTTCTTTCTTTCTCTCGGCATGTATTGTTGTTATGTTTTAATCCTTACAGTCATAAACTGATAAGGTAGATTAGATTTGCAATATGTTAAAGATGCAGAAAAAATTGCAAAAAGATAAGGATTTTATAGAATATCCATGGATGGTTAAAACTGAAGTTTCTGTTGTTGCAGAATGCAGAGTCAAACAGTTTCTTACTCCCTCGTCCTCATGAGTGATCCAGTTGACCATTTCACATGGATGAATGAAGATGAAGAAAAAAGAATAAATGAAAGAGATAATGATATTTTAATAAAGTATTCTTATCAAGTATTGAGAATGATGAAAGTAATATTAATTAGAGGATAAAATTGAAAAATATGCATTGAAAATTAAAATAGATCATTCATTTTGAGACACTCTTTTATTTAAAATGGATCATTCATTATGGAACTCGGTGTATACTCATCCCGAAGTTTTTTAGACGATGATAGTTACTATTAAATACATAGACGAAGCAAATTGAATAATTGGGTTTGTGTAGTTAGTATAGGCAAGAAATAATAATTATTGTAGGTAGAATAAATTTGCATTAAAAGTGTGAAGAATTTGATGTGTATTCAGGTTTTCATGCTTACTGAGTACCTGTGTTGCATAGGTACGGGTACGTACCCAGTACCCGATATAAGTACTGATACAGAGTACAACATTTTTAGAAAAACTAAGATACGGGTACGTTACTATAATTTTTTTAAATACAATTATAAAAATAACAAAGGTGTTATATTGTTTAAATAACAACAAAACATTAAAATTACAAAACAATTTGCTTTAAAAAACTTAATATTTATGCAATAAAATATATAAATCACACTTAAAAAGTATCCATAAATCATGATATCATTAAAAATTAAAAAGAACGGCTTCTAGTTCAGATTTATCGAGAGAAAGACTAACAACTTCAAAAATATCAACTACATCAAATATATCTCATTCATCTCCACCAATATCCCATATTTTTATTGCTCCAACATTATAAACTTTAATATGAGAAGACAAAGATTTGTATGAACAAAAATTAAATCCTCATCCCTCTTTGATTTGAGCCTATTCCTTTTCAATTAGTGAATAAATTTAATTGTACTCCAATTTATCCCCACAGAAGATAAAGAACTTGGTTGTAAAAGAATTTTTTTATTTCTAAATAGAATAATTAACCTAATTCTTACTTAAAGCCCAAATTATACCATCCGGAAAAAATTAAAAAAAAGTTGGATATGTGGTACAAATGTGTACCAGTTGGTGTACAAAATTAAAAAAAAAATCGATACAACTTCGGTGCGTACAGTACGAGTATCGATACCCAGTATGTATCCGGTACCGGTATTTTATCTAAAACAGAGTACTTGTGTTTCATAGCTGAGTACTATAATGATGATGGGTTACTATCACCTACTTGCCAGCTATAGCCACGTGATGAACCATAATGTACTTTATATACTATTTTAAAAAAACTATTTGGTTAATTAAGTCAATTTGGTTAATTAAGTTTAATTAGGTTAATTTTATTAGGTTTTATTTATTTGGGTTATTTAATTTTATTTATTTAAAAAAATATAAAAATACAAAAACATGCCTCCTTTTATTTTAAGCAGGTTAATTTAGTTAAATTAGGTTAATTATTTAACTAAAATCATTAACTTGTACATAATTAAAATCAACTGTTTTTTTAAGAACAAAGATACATTTGATTCAACGTCTCTCTTTTGCTTAACTCATTTCTTTTCATAATCAATTTTAAACACTTGGCATAACGTCCTAACGTCAAGTCGTTCATTTTCAAAATCATTTTCAGAATAGACCTGAATAAAGAAGGTGATTGGGTTTAAACCTATTCTCTTCCTGAATATTCGAATATTGCTGTAGAGCTTACTATTTGGGTATTTGTCTTTCTAATAAAACACAATAAGATAAACGAATCTGAATTCACCTTGCAATTTTCATAACTTTTGGGATGAAAAGAATGTGTTTGGGGTATAGACCTATTCCTTTCTCGAGTATTTGGATACTGATGTAGATCTCTCTATCCAGATACTCGTCTCCATATAAAATCGATCTCAACTCATCAAACTTGATTTTTTCCCGTGTGCGATTTGAAAACTTTTTTTTATAAAAGAGTATGCTTTCTCCATTTCGACGCAAAACAAACAAAGACTTCAGCCTCCAAAAACGAGCATCAAGTAAAGATTTAACCGCTCAAATGCGATTTAAGCATCACTTCTTAGAAGCAACAAATAAACAGTTCTTTTCTACATAACTATGTAACATTGAGTTCTCTATCACACCAGGAGATACGTAGGAGCAGGATTTTGAAATCTTGTCAGGCACAATAACAAAAAACTTAGGATTAGTCCCTTTCTTTTCTTTTTTTCTCGCTTCTTGTATAATAAATAGAATATAAAAAATGATATCACACGAACACTCATTCGTATAACTAACTAAATGGATCTCGTTGAGTACAACGGATGTGGGGATACTAATACCTTCCCCTTGTATAACCGACTCTCGAACCCGATCTGGTTGCAACGACCATTTCCCTTATCTTTAGAGGGTTTTATTTGATATTTTCTCGTTCCTTTAGAACAAATAAAGGTCGGCGGATACTTTGTTGTTATTCCAAGTGTGCGACACACTCGGGTGTTTTTTCGCATTGCGACAAGTGTGTTCTCTCATCTTGGGCCATCTAACCCCAAACACATAACATAAAATAATTCACTAACACACTGTAAATTTAATTAAAATAGCATAATTAATTAAATATGAAAAACGGGGTATTACAACTCTCCCACACTTACAGGATTTTTGTCCTAAAAAATTACCTGAAAAAAATAACTTCAAATAAGACTCTATCATCCGGCTCTCTCGCTCCTAATTCATGCTCCCTCCACCAGGTCCTCCCCACACCACCTTCACCAAGACGATCCATTTACCTCTCAAGTGTTTCACTTCACAATCCTCAATCCGCAAGGGAGATGCCTCAAAAAATCAATTTCTCTCTCATTTGCATATCATCCAATTGGATTACATGAGACGAATCTGGAAGATACTTCCGAAGTTGAGACACATGAAACACACTGTGAAGGTTCGAAAGAGATGATGGTAAATCAACTATGTAGGCCACATCTCCTATTCACTTAAAAATATGGTAAGGACCAGTGAAACACATTGTTAGCTTCTTAGACTTCAAATCTCGACCAACACCAATCACCAAAGTGACTCTCAAAAACACATGATCTCCCTCTTGGAATTCAAGTGTTTTCCTCATCTTATCATGATAACTCTTCTCTCTAATCTGTGAAGCTTTCATCTTCTCATGAATCATCTTGATCTTCTCAATCACTTGTGGTAGGAAATTAAAACAAATTAATAGACCAATACGCAGCGGAACCTTGAGGATCAACAACAAATATCAGACGGAAAATCGAACAAATAAAGGCACAAAAGAACACCGAAGTTTTTAACATGGAAACTCCCTCAAGATGAGAGTAAAAACAATGAGTTGTCCAAACCATTGAAATAACTCTATTATAATCAATTAAAGGTACAAGATAGTCTTAAAGTGATTCACGAACTAGTGCTAACAACCATAAATCACAAAGCAAACTAGCTTACAAATAAGAATAAAAAAACTAACAAAAATTCCAAATCTAAAGCTTCTGTGCGAAGCAGATAACTCTCACCTCAGACATTGTTTTGAAATTCTGAACGGAGAAACATTAGCTACATGTGTTACGAATGTGCCTCAAATTTGAGCTCGATCCGACAGTTAACAAATCGGGGATCGTTGATTTAGTGAAACTGGTTGCAGAAAAACGGGATTAAGTTTCTATCCTTTTTTATCTCTTTTGAATCCTTATTTTCTCTTTATCTCCCTAAGGCCTAAATTGATCTTTTCCACTTAAATAAGTGAGACAAATGGGCTAATCATATTTGGGCTTTTCTCCACATTGGAAGGAAGCTCAAAACTAACAACTCTCCCTCTCACAACTATGTGGAGGAAATCGCCAAACTGGCGATGTCACAACAAGTTTCAAATTGTCCTCGTGATAATGATTTAGTCATCATATCAGAACCATTATCGTCGTATGAACTTTAGCTAACTCTAACAAGCTAACATCCAAAATATCATGTATCCAATGATATCTCACATCAATGTGTTTGGACCTATTATGAAAAGTCGGATTCTTACCAAGATGAATAGTGTTTTAACTATCAACAAATAGCACATATTTGTATTGAACAAAACCAAGCCCCTACAAAAATTTCCTCAGCCATAGTAACTCTTTGCATGCTTCAGTAATTGCAATAAACTCAACCTCTGTAGTAGATAGTGCTACACACTTTGCCAATCTGGACTGCCAAGCCACAACTCCCCTTGCAAATTTAATCATGTAGCCTGAAGTGGAATTTCTAGAATCAATGTCTCTAGCCATATCCGAGTTAGAGTACACTAGAGTAGGCTTATCTCTTCCAAAAAAAAGCCTTGCAGAAGTAGTATCGTGAAGATACCTTAAAACCCATTTTACAGCATTCTAATGCTTTCTACCTGGATTTGACAAAAATCTACTGACTGTACCAATAGCATGTGATATATCTGGTCTTGTACAAACCATTGTATACATCAAACTACCCACATCAAACGAATAAGAAACATGTTCATATCAAACTCTTCATCTTCACTTGAATGATTTTGATTAGAACTCAACTTGAAACGAGTAGCGAAAGTAGGGGCTTATCGCCTTAGATCTTCCCATTTTGAATCTTTGCATCACTATTTCGATATAATATTCTTGTGACATCCAAAGTTTCTTCTCTTTTCTGTCACGCATGATTCTAATGTCAAGAATATGTTTAGTTTCTCCCATATCTTTCATGGCAAATGACTCTCCCTATTGATTTTTTAACCTGTTAATGTTAGAAATACTTTTCCCTAAAGTAAGCATATCATCAACATATAAAAACAGGATAATGAAGCCATCTATTTTATAACAAAGACGTAATGATCTGAAGTAGTCTTCTGGTATCATTTGTTGGTGTAAGCCCTAAAGGCCAATACTTTTGATACTTGTATCGAATTATTTATTAATAATAAAATGCTTTTTCTTTATTATGTTTGTTTAATAAAGTCCCTAGAATATCTAGTTCGTTTAATGTATCAAGTGTGACTTAATCATGAGATCACATTAAACATAAGGACACTATTATTAAAGTATCTGTAGTCGAGCTTTCTTGTGAAGTGGGATAACATTAAAGCATTAAGACTATTATGTATATAGACTGATGATCACATCTCATGGATCATGGATAAGGAGTTATCAAGTCTTAAACATAGGTATGAATACTAAGAGTAATATTTATACTGGATTGACCCGCTATGAGAATACTATATAGAATGTTATGCAAAGTGCCATAAGTTATTCTCATGGTGATAATGGTGTATACCACCCTTTGACCTAAAACCACTATGGACCCTAGATGTAGAGTTGAGTTCCTTATTGCTGATCAAACATTGTCCGTAACTGGATGACCATAAAGACAGTTGATGGGTACTCCACGAAGCATGCTGAGGGACATGAGTGACCTAGATAGAATTTGCCCATCCTGCGTAACAGGATAAATGTCTATGGGTCTAATATTGAATTGGACAAGGATGACACGGTCTATGCCTTGTGCTTAATATAGACATAAGAGCAAAAGGGTAATTTTACACATAAGTATTATCACAAAAAGGATTTGTCAGATCACATGACATTTTCGTGTCTTGGGTAGCAGTGATTTGTTGCTAGATACCAATCACTGTTTATTATGTTAAATACGTGATTTAATATAATTTTCAATGCCGCGAAAACCTACAGGGTCACACACAAAAGGAAGGATTGATGAGAGATAGAGTAACTAAGGAACACCGTAAGGTACGGTGCACTTAAGTGAATTGTAGAACATCGTAAGGTACGATGCACTTAAGTAGAATGCGAAATATGGTAAGGTACCACACGCTTAAGTGATTTTGGCATATTATAAGATATGGGCCACATACACTTAAGTGGGCTTTTTAGCTTGTATCCACACAAGTGGTTCTATAAATAGAACCCTTGTGCAGAAGCATTTGTGCAGTTGCAATTTCGTTTCTCTCTCTCACTCAAAGCCTTCATTCGTAGCAGCTAGCATTGAGCTTGAAGGAATCTGTTCATGTGGACTGAGTAGAGGCGTTGTCATCGCTCAATGTTCGTGATCGCTCCGTAGATCTGCATCAAAGGTTACAATCGCCACAAGAGGTAACGATTCTATCACTGATCATGCCCATTCGTAAGAATCACTAAAGGAGAAATTTTAAATTCCGCTGCGTTTTGGATCGCTCTTCTCCTTCATCATTGATCATACATAACAGACTCAAAATTCGTGTACCCATATAAACTTTTTCTCAATCTACACACTTGATCTTCTTTACCTTTAACTTGAAAACCATCGGGTTGTTTCATGTAGATCTCTTCCTTCAAATCACCATGAAGGAAATCCGTGTAAACTCTTTCTCAATCTACACACTTGATCTTCTTTACCTTTAACTTGAAAATCATCAGGTTGTTTCATGTAGATATCTTCCTCCAAATCACCATGAAGGAAAGTCATTTTCACATCCATTTACTCAACCTCTAAATCAAGAGTAGCATCCAAAATCGACGCGGTTCTAATTGGTGATATCTTTATAATAGGTGAGAAAATACCATTAAAATCAACATCCTTTCTTCGATGGAAACCTTTCACCATAATCTGGCTTTATATCTTGGAGACTTAGAGTTGCTCTCATGTTTAACTCTATAAATCCATATGTTTTTCAAAGTCCTTTTGCCTTTAGGCAACTTCACTAAATCATAAGTGTGATTATCATGTAATAAATTCATCTCATCATGCATTACATCCATCCACTTTAGATTTTCATCACTTTCTATGGCCTCTTGAAAACACTCGGGTTCACCCTTATCAGTCAAGCTCACATACTCATCATAATTATACCTTGTAGAAGGTTGTCTCTTCCTGTTAGACCTCCTAAATTGAACTTGAAATAATTCTAGAGCTTCACCAAGATTCTCATCATGTGACATATCGATCTCCCCTTCATCATGATTAGTTGGAATATTTACCTCATCTCCAAGTTGTTGATCATCAACATAATCATATGGCTTACCATTATGATCATCACCACCAATAGCATCAAGATAATGTTTAGGTAACCAAATTGGATCCACATTAGACAAACTGATATCTTTCTTGGGTGTAGCCTTCTCTACCTTATTAATGTCTTCAATAGTTTTGTCTTCCATAAACACCATATTGCAGCTTCGAATAAGCTTCTTCCCTACAAGATCGTACAACATGTAACCAAACTCATCTTGTCCATAGCCGATGAAGATACATTATTTTGACTTTGCATTCAACCGGGATGTTTCATCCTTTGTAATATGCACAAAAGCCTTACAACTAAAGACTCTCAAATGATCATACTTGACATTCTTTCCAAACCAAATATTGTATGGAACTTCACTATTCAAAGCAACAGTAGGATTGAGATTAAGAACATGCACTGTCGTGTAAAGTGTCTTGCCCCAATAATGATTAGAAAATTTAACTTTATAGAGCATACACCTTACTCTCTCAATTATTTTTTGATTCATCCTTTCTGCTAAACCATTCAATTGAGTTTTAGGAGGAGTATTTTCATGTGCAATACCATGTTGCTTACAATAGGAATCTAATGGTCCATAATACTCTCCAACATTGTCTGAACGAACATATTTCAGCTTTTCGCTTGTCTGTCTCTCAACCAAAGCATGAAATTCTTTGAACTTTTCCAACACTTGGATTTTTGTCTTCAAGGTATAAGCCCATAGTTTCCTGGAGAAGTCATCAATAAAGGTAACAAAATAAAGTGCATTGCTAAAAGATTTTACCTTTAATTGACCATAAAATCAGAATGTACCAATTGAAGCAACTTTTACTTCCTTGAGGGAGGATGTCTTTTGAAAAATACCCTAGACTATTTACCAGCCATGAAATGAAACACTTCTCCAAATCTACATTCATTAATCCAGGAAGAACATCCTTTTTGGCCAAAACAATCAGCCCATTTTTCAGTAATATGACTAAGTCTTCGGTGCCACAAAGATGCTTCCATGTAGATAGCATTCAAACTGTCCCTAGCAACCAAAGCTTTTGTCCAATACAGTTTAGAAAGTTTTTCCCCTCTAGCCACAACCAAGTTACTTTTATTGAGTTTCCAATTTCCAGAATCAAAGTGATTATCATAACCACAATCATCTTGAGCATGTTTGACACCTCTAAGCAACAATTACATTCCCATGTTGGTTTGCATGCAAACATCCCCAACACCAATTACCTTAGATACACCATCATTACCCATCTTCAACACTCCAAAATCACCAGAAGTATAAGATGTGAAGAAAACCTTCCTTGGTGTAACATGCAATATAGTAACGCAATCAACTATCCACATGCTCTTGTCTGATACAAGATTAACAAACTCGTGATCACGGAGAATAACAAGATCATCATTAGTAGCAATAGTAAGACGATCATTATCATGATCTGCATGGTCTCTTTGTTTAAACTTACCTTTATTGCCTTTGTTATCTCTTTTCCACTAATAGCAATATTTTTGTACATGTCATGTTTTGTGACAATAATGACACTCTAAATTCTTGTATCGCGACTTGGACTTGCTTTTGTTATTCTCTCTACCACCCTTTGGTTCCTTTTTATGAATTTTCCCCCTATTTTCAATGTAAAGTACCTCGGGTTGAGATGAAGAACCATGTGTCGTCCTTCTCATATCCTCATTAAGAATACCACTCTTAGCCGTTTCCAAAGGAACAACACCTCTATGAGCAGAACTTGTGATAGAAACCTGAAACGTCTCCTAAGACTCTGGTAAAGATAGCAATATAAATAGCCCCAAAATTTCATCATCAAATTTGATACTCATTCCTGACATATGATCAAGGATCCCTTGAAATTCACTCAAGTGATCTAAAATAGAAGTCTCCTCCTTATACTTCAAACCTATGAAACTATTCAACAAGAATAATTTATTATTCCTTGATTTAGAGGCATACAATGACTATATTTTCTCCCACAAAGTTTTTTCATGTGTCTTATTACCAATATGATTATAAATATTATCTTCTACATATTATCGAATAAAACCACAAACTTGTTGATGTTCAAACTCCCATTTTTCATCGGACACATAATCCAAGTTTTGCAGAACTAAAAACCGGTAAATGCAATTTCTTCATAAATAGTAAGCCTTTCATCTTGTCCTTCCATAAATGGTAATTAGAACCATTCAACAATACCACCTTCATCTTTGTATTTGAATCCATTATTCAAACAAGTAAAATAGCCCTTAACCAAGAGCTCTGATGCTACTCTGATGAGAAATTAAGACACAATAACAGAACAATACACAACGGATATAAAATTCCCTATACTTGTAGGAACCTTGACGATCAAAAACAAATATAAGATGGAAAATCGAACAAATAAAGGCACAAAAGAACACCGATATTTTTAACGTAGAAAACCGCTTAATATGAGAGTAAAAACCACGAGTCGTCCAGACCAAAGAAATAACTCCATTATAATCAATTAAAGGTACAATAGAGTCGTAAATTAATTCACAAACTAGTGCTAACAACCGCAAATCACAAAGCAAACTTGCTAACAAATAAGAATAAAAAAGCTGAAACTTTTCTCAAATATACAACTTCCGTGCGAAGCAGATAACTCTCACCTTAGACGTTGTTTTGAAATTCTACACAGTCAAACGTTAGATACATGTGTTATGAACCTGCCCTCCAAATTTGAGTTTCATCCTACACTTAACGAACCGGGGATCGTCGATTTAGTGAGACTAGTTGCAGAAAAACGGGATTGAGTTTCTCTCCTCTTTTTTCTCTTTTGAATCCTAGTTTTCTCTCTGTCTCCCAACCCTAAATTGATCTTCTCCACTTAAATAAGTGAGATAAATGGGCTAATCATATTTGGATTTTTCTCCACATAGGAAGGGAGCCCAAACCCAACAGTCTGCTTGATGATTTTTTACCCAAGCACAACAGTTTCTCTAGACTTTTACCAACGCAAAGGTGTCATACACCCACTATCATACAAAGCCTCAAACAGTGTCATTCCAATACTTAAATGAAAACTGTTGTTGTAAGTAAACTCAATCAATGACAAGTAACTATCCCAGTTACCTCCTTGCTCCAACACCCAAGCTCGTAACATATTCTCCAAAACTCAATCAATGACAAGTAACTATCCCAGTTACCTCCTTGCTCCAACACGCAAGCTCGTAACATATTCTCCAAAACTCAATCAATGACAAGCAATTATCCCAATCCTCTCTGTCTGACCGCCTGTCTGTAGATGATAGGTAGAACTCAACCACAACTTAGTTTCCAAGACTTCCTGCAAATTCTCCCTGAACCTCGAATTTCTATCTGAAATAATACTCGAATGAATACCAGGCAAACTGACAATCCTCTCGATATACACCTTAACTAACTTCTATAGTGGATAACTGATCATTATTGAAATGAAATGAGCCGATTTAGTCAGCATATCCACTCTAAACCAAATTGTATCACTTCCTTTAGAAGTCTTCGACAGATTTGTCAAAAAAATCTATAGAAATGATATCTCAATTCCACTCAGGGATACCTAACGATTGCATCAATCCCTGTGACTTCTGATTAATAAAAAATAAATAAAATTAATTTTAACACAATTTTGATGCAATTTTCAAAAAACAAATCATAAACCAGAATATATCTAATTAATAAAAAATAAATAAAATTAGTTTTAATATGAATATTCTTAATTATTTTTATTTATTAAAGTTTTTTTAATTTATAAAAATTTATTATTATTATTATTATTAAATAAAAATTAATTATAAATGAAGTGGAATTTCACTAATGCCACTTAAGTTATGTCATATCACCAATTTAATTCTCATATCATAAGAATGACACTAAAATAAAGTGAGGGATTAAAATCCTTATAAAAATAAAATAGAGGGATCAATAACATTGAATTTTAAAATGGAGGATAAAAAAAACTTGAAAATATGGGATTACCACAAAAATTATGAACTAAATATTGCTAGGGAAATTACCACAAAATTTTTGTAAAGGTAAAAAATTATTCATGGTTACAAACAAGGTATAGCATTGACAAAATTAACCAATATATCAACTAATATATTGATGAGTAGACGAAAACTCCTTGATCAAGTGTTATGGTTTGGTATAAGTTGATCTTCTAGGGTATTGAAATGGTAACTTTCTCCCTCAAGAAACCGCACAACCTGAACCAACAAGTTATTAATTAATCAATACAAATTTCACTTCATGTAGAATTAAGGCCAAAGTAATGAAATGAAGATGATTAGTTACCTCTCTCATTGATGGACGCATCTCAGGCTTTCTTTGCATGCAGAAATTGGCTGCTTTAGCCATAAGGTATAGTTCATATGTGTCATATGATTGTCCCAAACGAGGATCGATTAGTTCTTGTAAAGCTAATTTCGCAATCATTGGTTCGGCCTAAATGTATAATAAACGATCAAATATCTGTTGAAATTAATTGTTACACACTCGAAGTGTAATATTAAATTCATATTTATATATTACCCATTGTCGAAGAGATTGTTGTTGTTGATCTGGATTATTGAAATTCCCCACTTGACGTCCTGATATCAATTGTAACAAAGTAACACCATAAGAATATACGTCTGTCCCTTCAGAAACTATACCGTCTTCAGCATACTCAGGAGCAAGGTATCTACGTAAACAATAACAACATTAAAACTTGTTTGTTTTTGCTATTCTTTAAGGATGTATAATCAGGCCAGTAGTTTGAACTGATAAATTCTCACCCTAATGTGCCCATTATCTTTGTTTGAAGAGGATCACCATCTGTAATCCATTTCGCAAGGCCAAAATCACCTAGCTGCACCATGCATAATGCACTTATATATAAAACATCACTTCATTTTCCATGAACCTATATGAACTTTCTTACCATGGGAACAAAATCATGAGTGAGAAGTATATTGCTTGGTCGCATGTCCCTGTGTATAATAGGACCACCTCTGCATTCTTCGTGCAAAAAACGCAACCCCTTTGCAGTCCAAGTGCAATACCATATCTTTGAGGCCAATCAAGAACCGCGTCATTGTTTTCTAAAAATAAAAAAAAAATTAAAATTTATAGTGATTGATTGAAGATATAGTTCTTTGGCTTGGAGCACAAGATACTTACCGAATAAATGCCAATGAAGAGATTTATTACAAATATATTCATATATAAGAATATTTTTATTTTCTTTGCAGCAGTAACCCAACAGCATCACTATATTCTTGTGTCTAGCAAAACTCAAGACGTAAACCTCTGAATGAAATTCAGAAAAACCTTGTGTGCTTTCATCTTTCCTTACTTTTGCAGCAATCTGTTGTCCGTCTTTAAGCACACCCTTATATACATGGCCATATCCACCTTCACCTATTAAGTTATCCTTTGAAAAATCATTTGTTGCAAGCTGTATTTCAGAATAGCTAAACCTATTTGACTCTTTGATAGATAACTCTGTCCTTATTCCACAGCCAGTGCATAGGATTGGTGCATCTGAAGATTTTGGTAGAAAGCTACATTGGTTTTGCTTTTGACCAATCTGAGATGTTATGAGATGTCTATATTCTCCTTTGATGGTTGTACCTGGATGACAATTAGAATTTAGAACTAACATTGCAAAAGAATGATTGTGAAGATATAGTGCACATAAAATGCAGGACCGTCTTAAGTATTCGGAGGCCCTGTGTAGATTTACCATCTTAACTGAAGAAAAACAAATAAGGGCCCTATTTTGTTATGGTTTAACTATAAATATTTTATGAGGTCCTTTTTAGTCATGGTTAACTATAAAACATTTTGGGCTTTGTACGGTAGCGTGTCTTACACACCCTCAGTAACGGCCCTGATAAAATGCTCTATGAAGGTTAAAAAATTTAGTGAGGGATCCTAACCTGATCTTTCATGTTTTGATGAAGATCCAGAATGTAATGAACTGTTGGCATATGAATGCATTGAATAGCTCTTAATAGTACCAGAGCTATCAGAAGAAGCTAAGGAATGTGGATAACTTTTGCAAGAGATAATCGACTGCTCAATTTCTTGCATGCTATGGCAATCTGATAATGACACAAACTTGGACAAAGAAAAGACAGGCTTTGTTGCTGTGATATTTGTGTCATGTGCATTGTGAGATCTCCATATATCCACAGACAAGTCATCTTTAACCAATGCTACCTTACATGGTATCTTGTTAAGATGGAATCTCATGTCGCGCCGAAGGTGTCTGTTCAAATTGGAAGTCATTTGGCAAAAATAACAATGAAACTGAGAAAAAATGAAATCATGATTTACTATCATACCTATCAAGTACAATCCAAGATGCATTATAATTCTTAATCTCTTGAAAAATAACCTGTCTAATTGGAAAACCTGCGGTGACTTGAATATCGATGGTAACCTAGACATTATAAACATGTTATGGAGTTATTATAAAGGCTTTTCATCTGCATAACTCAGAATGCAATTGGTATTTGGTAAAAAGGTTTTTTAGAACCTAACATATACATACCCCTTGGACTTCAAAATCATCTAGAGTTGATAAAAGCTCATTTGCATAAACATGCACTTTTTTTCTGACTTCTTCCTCCATTGCTCGAAAGTTTGTGCCAGCAAAAGACTCGGGAGATGCTAATGTCTGGTATCCCACTGTTAATTCAAAAAGCAAGGAACGGAAAAGATACATGTAATGAGAATGATCTTGTATATATCATGTTGAAGTAAAAATACAAGATGGGATGGTATTATATAACACTTACTGGGATGAGACACCTTATGCAAGATGCAGAGCACAAGCAACCTGTCACCAGAAGAGAGCATGATATCCCTGGCACGAACATGATCGATAACAATCTTGATCTCGTGCTCATTGCGGTCCCTTGTGGCATCACAAGCAACAATGATGCAAGAAGAAGAAGGACTGCCCATATATCTTCCAATCAATGTATCTATGCACCACTATGATGAAGTTCAAAGTTAAAGGTCGAACGGTTTACACGAAACCGAATGATGCAGGAAAGTAGATAATGTGCTTATGATAAGTGACAGTGGCAATGATCAATGAAAAGATGGACCAATGATTCAATGACAGAAGTTTCATCTTCCCTGTGACAACACTGATCATGTTTCTCAGTGTGACAACATCAAGAAAATATGCTTAGAATATTCTTGGCACAAAAATTGTGTGAGATATATATGCCGCCTAGAAAATGCTATCAAGGGAAGAGTACGAGTAACTTGAAGACAGGTTTTGGTCACTGCTTGATCGCACATGCTTTTCAATATACTAGATTCTATTCTATATTTTACTGTTAAACTATTCAATCTGTCTTTTTCAGCTTTAAACAATTCAATATTCCCTTCCCCGTCTTGCCGTAAGCAAAGTCACCTTTAGTTCCAGAAAAACAACAAGTGTATACAAGTTTTCAGAAAATGATACTCTCTCCAGTTCTATGAAAAAATAGATCCGGTTAATTCGGAGTTCGACTAAAATTTGTTTCAGTCACAGTTCAAACTTGAATAGTTTTCAACTAGACAGTAGTAATGAGCAATAACTTATGAAGCACGGATATCTCTAGTAATAGACGTGATGCGGTGTCCGACACTTATATAACACTAGTATGACAAGTTTTAAAAAAATCAAACAAGTATCAGAAAAGTCAGACAAGTGTCATTAAAAAATTGTTTTTTTTTCTTTGCTTCAAACTTGTATTAAAAAAATCACATAATGCCATCCATCTTATCAGCTTCGGAAACCTTATCTTTGATAATGGTGATGGTCCCATAACCAAATTGATCTAATCATCCCATAACAGCATGTGCATTTTCTATTGATTTGTGAACTTATCTCTCTTTCTAGTTTTTCTAAATAAAATAATATCAGAAGAATATGCAATACAACAACACCCAACTTTATTTTACATTCTGACATTCAAATTCACAATACAGATGGTTGTTTGAGTTTACAATAAATATATCTACAAAGGAACATCAGAAGGGTAATCTTTGGGATGCTTCTCAATGGTTTTTCTAAGGTCTCTTTCTTGCTCCTCAAGGTTCGATGAAAGTTTGTCGTAAACATCAGTAAACATGTCCTCGAGTGGAGGTTTTTGTGCTTTCTCTGCCACTTGAATTGCATGCATTAACTGTAATATCAAAACTCAACATGTTACTGCATCATGCCAAATAAATATATATGGACTAAATAAAATTTCAATAACTAAACAAATAGAACTCACTTGCTTCCTAACACTGCTTCGAAGCTCCAATTCATCCTTTTCGCTCCACCAACCGTTCCTTTCAACCCATCTTTTGAATCTGTTCACTGGATTTCTTTCCATCTTCCAGTATTCAATTTCACCGGTTGATCGGTACTTAGTTGAATCGTCAGATGTAGAGTGGTGCCCTACTCTATAAGTAAGAGCCTGAACATCATTCATTCAGCACTCGATTAATAATGATAATCTCATCTTGGCGTGAAATGAAATTCGAAGATCAATCATATATACCTCGATTAAAACTGGTCTTTGTTCTTTTATAGCTATTTCGCGTGCAGTATGAACTGCACTATAAACAGCAAGAGCATCATTTCCATCTACTCTGATACTCCATATGCCATAAGCTTGACCTTTCACCACAATACCATCACCTAACCAAACACCAAAGTTAATCATATAGACTTGAGAATGGTATAGAGCTTGTTCGAATATACAACTTAAGTAGGAAGAATTAGTATAGAGTACTTCGAAATTGTTCTTCGACAGGGGTACTGATGGCCCATCCGTTGTTACGACATATGAAAACAACTGGTGCTTCCATTACTGCTGCAAAGTTCATAGCAGCATGAAAATCTCCCTACAATATTTCAAATATCATAAATAAGGATAGTGATGTGTTATTCTATAATTACTTTCATAAGAGAGATTGTTGGCTCGTATTCATCATTACTAACCTCACTAGTACTTCCATCCCCACAAAAAGTGACTGCACAAGCACTTTTTCCGTCCATTTTGAGCGAATAAGCAGCGCCTACAGCTTGAGGAAGTTGTGTTCTGAATTTCTTGCCAAACAACGTGAACTTGTTCAGAAAAAAAGTCACAAATTAACAATTGCAGTTATTTTAACATGTTTATTACAGTACGGTATATATGGCTTACGCAATAGGCGACGAGACTGTGAAGTAATTGTGTTTGTTAGAGCCGTAGTGTATTGGCATTTGTCTTCCTTTACCAAAATCATTTGTGTTTCCAAAGCATTGATGAGCAAATTGTTGCAGAGTGAAACCACGCCATAACAGAACTCCAGGCTCCCGGTACTAGCAGAAAATGTGATATAGCGAAATAAGAAACGGAATTGAATTTGAAAAGAATCATGAGGGAATTTCAATGCCTTGGGGAAGAAGCAAACCTGAGGCAAGATAACATCATGAGAAGAAAGTGCAGCTGCTGATGCAATGTTAACAGCTTCTTCTCCTGATGTAGTGAGGTAGAAGGAAATTCTTCCCTGCCTCTGCAGCTCATAGAATATGCTGTCCATTGTTTGAAGAGTGACCATCTCAGAATGCATTCTCACAGCCAATTCTTTGCTAACCTGTTAAAATGTGGTCCATAAGTTTCTTCAACAAAATTCTAAGAAGTTTGGATACATATTACGACATGACATTGATACTGATACATAGATATGATATGATATGACATACCTGAACTTGATTGGTCGGTTTCACGAGCTCGCCATCGTCGTCAAGGACACGATAACATGGAACCCTTATGTGAGAAGTATCAGAAATGAATCTCATTTCAGAAGTGAATCCAACTTTCCCTCCAGGAAAATCAATCACCTAGCACAATGAGAGGCATAGTTAAATCATGTTGGAGAATGAATAATGCAATATCAAAATGCATGGCCTAGTGCTCTCTCAATTTCTAAATAATTACCAATATTTCTCCTCTATATTTCAAAAATGATCTTTCTTTAGTTTTTAAATATATCCTCAGGTTTTTAATGGTAGGTTTTTAATTGTGAGATATTGGAACGAACTCTAGTATGGTTGAAGGGTACCTTCTTGGTTCGACAATTCGACAGGACTTAACATGTCGTCGAAGTCTATTCACATGATGTAGTCGAAATAGGCTAGGATTGTTAGCATGTCGAATTGGACCTGTTTGTTATTTGCAATTGTTTAAGTTAGCTTGTTCTCTAAGTTATCTTGTGTAATGGATCTGTGTGTAAAAGTCAATTAGTTTAGGGTGCTAGTTTTCTTAGAAATAGCATACTAGTCTCTCATCATTGCATAACGCAAATCTTAATTAGGGCGAGAGAGGTTATTTGCTATTCTGTAACACTTGTAATCTTGTTTCAAAGAGAAAGTAAAGAATAGCACTTTATAACCAACTTGTTGTATTCTTCTTACTTCCCTTTTTTCTACCCTTGTGGATTTCTTGTCGATCAAGAAATCGATTTTACTTTGTTATTCCGGTATCGTTTTTCATAACAAATTGGTGCGGTGAGCGTGGAGAAGATGTCGTAAACAAAGTATGAGATTGAAAAGTTCATCGGAGTGAATAATTTCGGTATGTGGTGCTTGAAGATGAAAGCCCTACTGGTTCAGGAGGGTTGTTTAGAAGCGTTGAAGGGAGACGAAGTCATGAACGATGTGTTAACGGACAAAGAAAAAAATGGTAGAGAAAGCCCACAGCGCCATCTTATTGAGCCTTGGTGATAAGGTTCTTCGACAGGTTTCGAAGGAGACGACGGCGCCGGGGTGATGGGTGAAACTCGAAAGTTTGTACATGACCAATTCGTTGGTCAATCACCTCTACCTAAAGCAAGCTCTGTATTCATTCAAGATGGGTGAAGACAATGTTTTGGATGAGCAGTTGGATATGTTCAACAAGCTGATTCTTGATCTTGAAAATATCGATTTCAAGATCGAGATTGAAGATCAAGTGTTGTTGTTGTTGTGTGCTTTGCCCATATCACATGCTCACTTCAAAGAAACTCTTTTGTATGGAAGAGAATCTTTGACCTTTCAAGAAGTTCAATCAACCTTGTATTCTAAGGATTTGAACGAACGAAATGAGCACAAGCCATCTTCGACTGGTGATGGCATGTCGGTTAAGGCGAAATTCACAAAGAGAGATGGCAAGTTTGATAAGAAGAAGGATAAAAGTCAGCATAAGTCTTATAGTGGTGATGCATCTGGTATTCGATGTTATCACTGTAAGAAGGAGGGTCATACAAGAAAAGTGTGCACTAAACGCCTGAAAGATCATGAAGGTAAGGATAATGTAAACACAACCATTGTTAAAGATGATTTCCACTCATCTGATGTTCTTGTGGTTTCAAGCGGCGACTCAAGTAAAGAGTAAATTATGGATTCAGGTTGCACTTGGCACATGACTCCAAACAAAGACTTGCTCAAAGAACTATGTGATCAAGGTGATGGATATGTATTGCTTGGAAACAATAAAGCTTGCAAGATTGCAGGTGTTGGATCTGTGAGATTCAATCTCCATGATAAGTCAATAAGGTTGTTGACTAAAGTCAGGTATGTACCTAATTTAAAGAGAAATTTGATTCCTCTTAGAGAATTTGATAAGAAAGGATATATTTTTCAAGGAAAGAAAAGTATTCTAAAAGTCATGAAGGGGTCGAAGGAAATCTTAAGAGGCGTGAAGAAACAATGCTTGTACACCCTTGAGGCTGAAGTTGTCGGTGGTTCTGCAGATATTGCATCCACGAAACCTCTGTTGAAGACAGAAATTTGGCACATGAGATTGGGTCATGTCAATGAAAGGGGTCTGGTCGAATTGGGGAAACAAAATCTACTTGGTGGAGACAAAGTCGAAAAACTTAAGTTTTGTGAACCCTGTGCACTTGGAAAATCTTGTAGAGTGAAGTTCAATAAAGGCAAACAAAGAACACATGGATCCCTTGATTACATCCATGCTGATCTTTGAGGGCCTACAAGGTGTCCATCACATTCAGGAGCAAGGTATTTTCTATCTAGAGTTGATAATTATTCCAGAAAGTTATGGGTATTCATCCAGAAGACTAAAGATAAAACTTTTGGGAACTTCAAAAGTTGGAAGACTCTGGTCGAAAATTAGACGGGAAGAAAGGTCAAGAGGTTGAGAACAGACAATGGACGTGAATTTTGCAATGAGGTGTTCGATAGTTTTTGTGCAACCTCTGGTATTTCAAGGCACAAAACTACTACAGGTACTCCCCAATAAAATGGTTTGGCTGAAAGGTTTAATCAAACCATTTTGGAAAAAGTTAGATGCATGTTCACTAGTGTTGGGTTAAAGAAGGTGTTTTGGGTAGAGGTTGTTTCGACAGCAACATATATGATAAACAGATGTCATTCGAATGCGTTAGATATGAAAACACCTAAAGAAATTTGGTTGGGACACCCACCAGATCTCGAAAAATTTAGAGTATTTGATTGTATAGCTTATGCTCACATTAGGCCAGACAATGTCGAACCTAGAGCTCTGAGATGCATGTTCTTGGGATACCCTGAAGAAGTCAAAGCCTATAGGCTATGGTGCCTAGAGTCAGATCACATGAGGTGTACCACTAGTCGAGATGTAATTTTTAATGAAGCTAGGATGACTTTCAAGAAAATTGATGACGTTAGTCGAAGTGCATAGATATTTGAAGAAGAACTGGAACATGAAGAGATTCATGTTGAGGTGGAGCATGTCAATGTTGAATTGCATATCCTAGATCAAGTCGAAGAAGAAGCACAAGATGCTGAAAAACTGAGGAAGTTGAGAAAACTGTCAACGACTACCTATTGGCAAGAGATAGGCCGAGAAGAGTCATCAAGCCACCTCAAAGACTTGGATATGCCGATCTCATAGTTTATGCCTTAATCTCTGCAAGTGAGGTTTTAGATGAAGAACCTAGAGACTATAATGAAGTTATGAGGAGTCGAAATATGACCGAATGACTAAAGACCATGGATGATGAGATGAAGTCTCTTCATGATAACCACACTTGGGAATTGATCAAGAAACCTGCTTGAGCCAGGTTAGCCAGCTGTAAGTGGATTTTTCAAGGTTAATGAAGGAATCAAAGGAGTGACGTCGAAGAGATACAAGGCAAGATTGGTCGCAAGGGGCTTCACTCAGAAAAAAGGTGTCAACTTCAATGATGTGTTCTCTCTTATTGTGAAACACAAGTCCATTCGAATGTTACTTATCATTGTGGCACAGTTCGACCTAGAACTGAAAAAAACGGATGTGAAGGCTACTTTCTTGTATGGAGATCTAGATGAAACAATTCTAATGAGGAAACTTGAAGGATATGCAGAAAAGGGAAAGGAAGATTATGTGTACAAGTTGAATAGATCCTTATATGTACTGAAACAATCTCCTCGACAATGGAATAAGAGATTCGATAAGTTCATGACACACATAGGTTTCATTAGAAGTCAGTTCGACCACTGTGTTTACTTCAGATTTCGACATGAAAATTCATTTGTTATTTTGTTGCTTTATGTGGATGATATTCTCATAGCAAGCAACAATTTCTAGGATGTAATGAAGGTGAAGGTTGACCTCGAAAAGAAGTTCGATATGAAGGATCTGAGAGTTGCATCTAGGATTCTTGGAATTGACATCCGAAGAGACACAAAGCAGTCGAAATTATGCTTATCTCAAGAGACATACCTACGGAAGATTCTCAACAAGTTTGGCATGTCGAATTCAAAGCCTCTTGTGACTCCGACAAACCCTCAATTCAAGTTGAGTACAAATCAGTGTCCCAGTACTGAGTTCGAAAGAGCTTATATGAATAGCATCCCATATGCTAACATAGTATGTTCTTTGATGTATGTTATGGTTTGTACTATACTCGACATATCATATGCAGTAAGTCTTGTAAGCAGGTACATGAAGAATCCTGGAAAGGCTCACTGAGTGGATTCTAAGGTACATAAATGGGTCTCTGAACAGAATCATGATTTATGGTGGAGCATGTGGTGAAAATAATAAAGCAGAAATCGAAGGGTATGTCGACTCTGATTATGTCGGTTATATGGATTCCCGAAAATTTATTTTTGGATATATGTTCACTATGTTCGGCACAACAATCAGTTGGAAAGCAACACTTCTGAAGGTTGTTGCCTTATCAACACTGAAGCGGAATATGTCGCCCTTACTGAAGTTGTGAAAGAAGCATTGTGGCTTGAAGGTTTTGCTAAGGAGCTGAAACTCCAAGGTTGAGTTATCACTATTATATGTGATAGTCAAAGTGCTATACACCTGTCGAAGAATTCAGTCTATCATGAGCGAACCAAGCACGTCGATGTGAGGCTGCATTTCGTCAGAGGGGTAATCGAGCATGGAGAAGTCCAAGTGTTAAAGGTTTCGACAGATTGCAATATTGCTGATATGATCACTAAGACATTTCCAAGTTACAAGTTCTTTCATTGTATGCAGTTGATAAAGTTGCATGAAGAAAGCTAGTTTATTCTCTTTATGTTATAGAGTTTGTTCCAAGGTGAAGATTTGTGAGATATTTGATCGAATTCTAGTATGGTCGAAGGGTAGTTTCTTGGTTCGACAATTCTACACGATCTTAGCATGTCGTCGAAGTTTGTTCACATATTGTAGTTGAAATATGTTAAGATTGCTAGCATGTCGAATTGAGTCTGTTTGTTATGCACAATTGTTTAAGTTAGTTTGTTCTTTAAATTAGCTTCTGTAATGGGTATGTGTGTAAAAGCTCATTAGTTTAGTGTGATAGTTTTTTTATAAATAGCATACTACTCTCTCATCTTACATAACTAAATCTTAATTAGGGTGAGAGAGATTATTTCTTATTCTGTAACACTTGTAATCTTGTTTCAAAGAGAAAGTAAAGAATAACAGTTTATAACCAACTATCTTTGTGGATTTTTTGCCGATCAAAAAATCGATTATACTTTATTATTCTGGTATCGTTTTTCACAATATTAATTTTTTTCAAATATTAATAATTCAAGTTATAGTAAAATTTTGGAAAATAATATTTTTGAATTAATTTTGATATCTCATCTAAATTATCTAACTTTTTAAAATAACTTATTTTCATTAATACTTTATCAGAGAAATCACGTACACTAATTGAATACACTAGTTGAAATACTCCACCCATCCAATTAAATTAACTAATTATTTTATATTATTTAAAAATAAAAATATTGGATTAAATATATTTAGACCCATATAAAATTAAAAGCTTTTAAGTTATATAATTAAAAACTTTTAAGTTTAATCCCTCTAATAAAATTATTATTTAGATGCAGTCTCTATAAACATTTTATGAAAACTATTTTAAAAACTAAAAATATATACAGATAAAAATAAAAATAAATTATTTTACAAACTACAATATTTCATTAATTTAGTCTAGTAGTTTCAGAAATTTCTGTTGCAGTTCACATTTGTTTAAAAACTAAAAATATTTTATAAAAATTTCTATAAACATTTTACGAAAACTATTTTTAAAACTAAAAGTATATACAGATAAAAATATAAATAAATTATTTTACAAACTATAATATTTTTTTCATTAATTTAGTCATGTAGTTTCAGGAATTTCTGTTGCAGTTCACATTTATTTATCTAAAATATATAATTATGTTTCACTTATTCACGTTTATTTTAAAAAGTATAATATTAAACTATTAACTAATGTAATAATAATTAAACTTTAATAAAAAATAAACTTAAGAGTTTGTAAATTTTGAAAAACTCATAATACACTATTATTATAAAATATTTGCTACAGATAGAAAGTGTTTTGGTAGGTACCTGTCGAGAACTATTGAATATATACAATGATGAATGATGCGTTGTAAAGGATTAGAACAAATCCTATATCTAAACAAAATCCATTTTTGTCTAAAACGATGGCTTCTTTTAGAAATTCCAAAAAGAAGGATAAGAGGGATTATACTAAAAAATTATCGTGTATAGAAATATTTAACACCTCCACGTGATTTTAATTAATTCTAAGTACTTTATAAATACAATAAGTGCGTGTATCACGAAGAGAGATGGATATAAAGTAGTATTAAATAAATACTTAAAAATATTAAACTCATAGTTTTAATTTATATATTTTTTAAAATATGGAGGTGATGATATTTTACGTGCGTCCAAAACATAACACATGTGATATGTATCATTTTCTTCGTTTTGTTTTTCTCTTTAGTCTATTGATTTCAATCTATCTATCTAACTAAAATTAATAGTATTTGCAATGATAGCTTAACTGCTTAAGATAGATCATATTTAGCTTCAAATGAAGGTTTTAAAAGCCTTCGCCCTAAAATCGTGCGAGACAAAACAATACTAAAAAGCGTAATATGATAAAATATGAATTACGCTTAATTTTTATCACCACGATGGACATGATTTGTAACACTTGATTTGATCAAAATTATAAAAGTTTTTATGAATTGTTATTTAAAACACAGTTTTAAATTATGGTTGGAGAAAATTGGGATTATTGCAACTAGATTTTTGATTAAGAGAAAATATTTAATATTAAGATTTTTCATTAGATTACATCATATATAAATTTTGAGTTATGAGGTTATGAAATTATGTGATTATGATAAAAAAGGCTTAAAGAAACAAGTATGGAATTGTCTTAATGCCGTCGGATGTCGGCCGATGATACCGCAATTTAAAACCATGCATGAATGTAATTTTGTGTTTGAGGCAAAAGAATGAAAATATAGTAGAGGTACCTGATGATGATGGTGCTGCAAATCCTCCAATTGTGGGTGAGCTTTGGTAGATTCATAACGCAATGATGATAGAAGAAATGATGGTAAGAAATGAGAATTGGAGCAATGGTTAAGGAATGGCGGTGATCGTGAACCTATTGGTAACAAGAAGAGTAGGTGATTATGAAGTCGTAATAAGGTCCTAGACCTTGTAAATAACAAGGTTGCCATGAATGAATATTGAGAGGAGGAAATGAAGAAAGCTATATAATGGGAAAAATGAAAGATAATGATAACGATGATGGGAGGGAAATGGGATTGGAAAATGATAAAGTGAAATAAATAGTTGCCATTATTATCTACGGGATGACAAAAGAATACGTGGAGGTGTGTCGTGAGTTTATAGGTAACCTTTTATAGGGGTGCGTTATTATCTTCTCAATCTCATGCCATGGTAGGACCATGTCATTGTCTTTCAACTCAGGTGTACTCGCTTTTTTTTTTCTTTACCTATCATTAGGGGTGGGAAAATGTGTTTGATATATTGGACATTCCCGTTTTCTACGTACTTTAACGTGGGGGCGGATCAAAGATTTAAGCTCTCATTCTTTAATGTATTCACCTCGTCTCGTCCCGTTTTTACGTGGTCTTTTGCGGATACGTACATTTATATAAATTTTTACATTTTTAAGCTTAAACAATGCAGTATTTGCGGACTTTCCCCGCTACGTCCTCACTTTTTTGCGGGACGGGCCTAAGTTGTAGGCTCACGTCCTCAACTATGACCGTCCCGCCTCGTCCCGTTTTTTTGCGGGCTTTTGCGGGGCGGGCCTAAACGGGACGGACATGCCCGTTTGTCACCCGTACCTACCACTTACTATTTGCTCTATCTTAAATTAGTAACTTATTTTATCAAAAATATTTATTCTAAATTATAAATTATTTTATAATATTAATGATTTTTTTCCAATATATTTTTTATCATTTATTATTATTTTTTGTTATAATTATTTAAAATTTTCTTTTATCTATAATAAATAAAGAATAATATTATAAAATTATGCATAATTTGTCTTTTCTATACAACCATCATTATATTTCTTAATTCAATTAAAAGGTGCAAAACTTCTTATAATTTGGGACGGAGGGAGTAGTATGAATAATGGACAAAAATTGAAATTTTATACGTTATTTTAAAAATCGTACTAAATCGGCTTATTGAATGGAATGAATTGAAAATCACAAGGGTTATTAGTCTGGTTTGATTGTTGGATCGTGTAGACTATTAGATCATCGAGAATCAGTCAAAACTGGGGAAAATCGATAAAAATCGGAGATCTGGTGGTTTTGAAAAATCGACGACTTAAATGTTTGTTTTTTTTCTCACACAAAACGACGCCATTTTTTATAAAATAAATAAAAATTAAAATTAAAATATAAATTGACTTCAGTTAAAAATTTATTTGGAACAATTTTCTCTCTTTTTAATTAAATTTATTAGACACAATCAGTTATTTTGATATTCAGCTTATGTTATAATTAGATTTTTTTTTCAAAATTTATTTGAATTTATGTTTTGTTGTGTGTGATGACTATGTTTAGAATTTGAATGTAAATAATAACCCTGTAAAATTATGAAATTTTGAAATTTTGTAGATGTGATTTTTTTAAAGATTGAGTCATCTGGTTCAATCGATATAATAATTATATAGTTTTATTATGGAGATCAGTTTGTTCAACCGAGTTGTCCGGTTTAATCCAGTTTAGCCACGTGCTTCGATCAATGAACCAGTGATCCAATATTCTCATCGATTTTAATGATTGATCCAGTTTATAATGTTAAATATTTAATTATTTGTGTTAAACATGCCTGTAAGATTCGACATAGTCGAAGTCGAATATTTTCGATAATTGTCGAAGAAGTTAACCTCGATAAAGTTAAACTTATCATTTATTTTGTTTTGTTAGTTAGTTAGAGATACTTGGTGTGTAACTAGTTGTTAGAGAAAAAAGAAAGTAAGTGAGAATAAAATATAGAGAGAAACTCTACATAATTTAACTCATCTTCTTCCTCTTTCTCCTAAAAATCTAATTTCTCTTTCCTTCTCCATTACATTTTCATGAATTTCTTTTCTTTTCAAATAATTGTAACTAAAAAGTGATTGAATCACTCGAGTGAAGAGTGAGGAACGAGAAGAACAACCAATCATAAATATTTATTCTCGTTCAATTAAGATTGATTCGGATTATCTCTAAGATTGGGTTTGATTCCAACATCTGGTATCTAGAGCACTGGTTGTGATTCTTGGGAGGCATGGCGCAATGACTTCTCATCCGAACGAGCATTTTCCAACGAATCTTCCAATCTTGAATGATAAGAATTATGAGAATTGGTGTAAGCAGGTGAAAGTTATTTTCTGTTATCAAGATCTTTGGGATCTTTTGAGGAATGGAGTAACACGAAATGGAGAGAATGTTACGGATGAACAAAAGGACACACACAAAGATTTGAAGAAGAAAGATTATAAAGTTATCTTTGTAATCCATCAATGTGTTAATTCAAACAACTTTGAGAAAGTTGTTGATGTAGACTCAGCAAAGGAAGCATGGGATATCCTGGATAAATCATTTGGAGGTGTTGAGAAGGTGAAAGAGGTGAGATTACAAACTCATGAAAGAACGTATGAATTGCTTCAGATGGAAGAAAGTGAAAACATCGTTGATTTCTTCACCAGAGTAACGATATTGGTGAATCAAATCAAGATATGTGGAGAAGTGTTGACATCAAAATCAGTAGTTACAAAGATCGTGAGGTCATTGGCTCTAAAATTTGATCATGTGGTAGTAGCCATAAAAGAATCGAAGGATTTGTCAAGCATGACAAAAGAAGAGCTTCAACGGACGCTTGAATCTCATGAACAAACAATGACCGAAAAATCCGCAAGCAAGGCAAAAAGTGATATAGCTTTGCAGACGTATTTAGTAAAAGAAAAAAAGACAAATGAAGATGGAATGGTAACAAAAGTAGAGGAAGTTACAACAATTCGACTGGTAGAGAAAACCAACAAGAAGGTAGTTCACCAAATCAAAGACAATCTTCAAACCAAAGCAATCACATAGGTGGTGATTCATATTCTCCCTTAAGAAGTGAAATCTAGTTTTTATGTGCTTACTTCTTCCATGCCAAATTGGATTCTTCACAAGATTTATGGCTGACTTGTTGTCAATTTGAAGTACCAGAGGTTTCTTCACTTCGATCTCGATCTCTTCCAGCACAGATTTGACCCAAATTGCTTGACATGTAGCATATGATCCTACTATATATTCAGTCTCACACGATGACAATGCCATAACAGGTTGCTTTTTCTCAAGCACCATGAGATTAGGGCACCAAATACTTGAAAGAAATGTCCAGTAGTTCTTCTTCGATCTTCCTTATCTTCACACTAATCAGCATCTAAATAACAAGTAACTATATCTTTTTTGCTTTCAGAGTCTCATCGAAATAAAATTTCATAGTTTATCTGTCCTTTTAAGTATCTCATGATTCTTCTTGCAGCCTTCTTGTGTGACACCCTTGGTTCACTCATATATCTGCTCACTAATCCGATTGAGAAACATATATCAGGTATACCATTGCACCCATACCTCATAGATCCGATAATTTGTTTGAACAAAGTTGCATCGAATTTGTCTTCCTCTCCATGCTTCTCCAACTTCAAATTTGGTTGATAGGCGAAGATGTAGGAGTTGAATCATTCATCTTGAATCTCTTGAGTATCTCCTTGACATACTTTCTTTGATGTAGAACCATACCTTGCTTCGACATTTGAAATTACATGCCTAGGAAGTATGAAAACTTTTCGAAATCCAACATTTCAAATTCCTTCTTCATCAACTCTTTGAAATTTGACAAGTTCTTCAAGCTATTTCCAGTTACTCAGATTTGCATTTGACTAATTCCAATTCGACCAAGTATGAGTCGATCTTCTTGTTCCATGTCATAGGTTCCTGCTTTAGACCATAAAGCATTTTATGCAACTTGTATACTTTCCTTTATTCATCTAAAAGTCCATTCAAAAATGTCGATTTCACATCTAAGTGAAATGTCGATCAACCTTGCTTACATGTCAAGGTTATCACTGGTGGAACAATTTCTAATCTTGCAACAGGAGAAAAGACTTTAGAGTAGTCGAGTGCTGCTCACTGAAGAAATCTTTGAGCTACCAATCTCTCCTTATATCTTTCTATCGATCCATCAACATTGTGCTTCAACTTGAACACCCACTTCACTTTAATAGCTTTTGTATTGGCTGGAAATTCGACCAACTCCCATATATTGTTTCTTTCGATTGCTTATAACTTTTCGATCATAGTAAACTTCCACTTTATATTATTTAAAGCCTTGTTATAGTTGATTGGTTCAACACCTGTAAGTAAAGCAAAATGAACTAGTTATCCATCTGTTGTGACTTCATCATCACCAACCACTTCATAGTCTTAAAGTCTCGCTGGACGAGCTCTAGTTCTTTAAGGTCTCTGACTTACGCTAGCCATAACCTCTCCGACTTTGAATGTGTCGGGTATGTCAGCAACAACTTCGACTTCAACTGAAATATGGAAAATATCTTCGACTTCGACATCATTACTTGCTTTGTTGAAATCATAGCTCATCAATGACTTGTCAATTGCATTACTAGAATTCCAATCCGAGGAAGAAATTTTATCAATCACAATATCTTGACTTAATCATAATATTATGATTAATTGGATTGAACAGCCTGTATGCTCCAGTCTTATGATATCCTACCAGAATCATAAGTTCACTCTTGTCATTAAGCTTCCTTTTTCTTGCATCAGGAACATGCTTGTAAAACTTAGAGCCAAACACCTTTAGATGACTCAATGATGGCCATTTGTCACTCCATACTTCTTCAGGAACCTTGTTCTTCAACTTTTTGGTTGGGCACATGTTTAGTATATAAACAACAGCCGAAACAGCTTCACCCCATAGAGACTTTGGCAAATTCTTCTACTTTAGTATGCATCTCTCCATATCTAATATGGTCATGTTTATTCTTTCTGTTATTCCATTATGTTGAGGAGTAGAAGTAGTAGTTACCTCATGATTAACACCATGTTCTGCAAAGAATGCTTCAACTATCTTGGATGTGTATTTACTACCTTCATCTATTCGCAACACCTTAATCTTCTTTTCAATCTACTTTTCGACAAGTATCTTGAATCTCTTAAAGATTTCGAATACTTTGTCCTTTTTCTTGATCACATAGGTCCACAACTTTCGACTAAACTCATTGTCAAACAAAACAAAATACCCATTTCCACCAATGGTATGCTTCTCAAAAGGACCACATACGTCTGAATGTACAACTTCAAGTATGCAAGAGGATCTCATTGGCATAGTCGAAATGAAAGACTTCCTGGACTGCTTTTCGACTAGACAACCTTTGCAGAGTTTGTCGAGCATCTCAAGACTTGGTATACTAGTTACTATATCTTGAGTGATCAGTTGATTGAGCGACCTAAAATTTAGATGGCCATACCTCATATGTCACAACCAACTATTTTTGTGGTCAACAACTGTTTTCAGACATTGTAACTTAGTCGGACTGATCATGGTCTTAAATGTTCTATTCTTCGACAGAGGAGATTTCAAGACCAAGTTATTATGGATTTCAAAAAGTTCTAAGGCTCCATCTTTCATAACACTGAGAACCCTTTTTTCGACCAGTTGTCCAACACTTAGCAGATTTCACTTCATTCTAGGGATATAGAGTACATCTTTGATCAAGGATTTCGATCCGTTAATCCTTTAAATAACTATGTTGCCAGTACCTTCAGCTTGCAACGAGCTATTATCAGCAAATTTGACCTTGCTCTTCTTCGACTCGTCGAAATCTACTAACCATACTTTTTGACTAGTCATGTAATTCGAGCAGCCTGAGTCGAGGAACTAGATCTTGGATTCGACATAGTCATCTGCAACTGCAGCCATAACCACCATATCATCTTAATCTTGACGTGCAAGGTTCGCTCCTTCGTCCTTTTATTTTTTTGACCCCTTGCCTTTCCTGTACCAACAATGCTTGGCTAAGTGACCCCATTTTTCACAGTTATAGCACTGCACACCTTTTTTCTCTTCTTTCTCTTTATGATAGGAATTTCCTTCTCCTCTTTTAGAGGATTCAGAAGCTCTATCATTGACCTTATTCTTGTGACAATTTGACCAAGACTTCTTGCCCTGAGTCTTGTCGATTTTGACTTTGAATTTGTTGGAACCACCATTCTTCTTCCATGACTGAGCATGTAGTGCTTGTATCAAGTCTTGAACTCATTTCCTTTCGACAATCCTAATCTCATGCGCCTCTAACGAACCAACCAAATCTTCCAGTTTTAGGCTTGCAAGATTGTTGGATTCTTGAATAACTACGATAACGTGATCAAATTGAGAGGTCAACATATGCATTACCTTCTCAAATATCATCTTATCAGTTAGGCTTTCACCACAACCCTTCATGAGATGGACGAGTTTCTGCACCTTCGACACATAGCATGCAATCTTTTCGTCTTCTCCCATCGATAATAATTCTTATTGTCGTCACAAAGTTGGCAACTTGACAACCTTGATTTTCTCGCCTCCTTCGTAGTACTTGATAAGAATATCTCATTCCTCCTTCGTTGATTCCGCATGAGCAATTATACTGAAACTAGCCACATCAACCACTGATTAGATGTAAAACGATGCCTTATAATCCTTCTTCTTTGCATCCTTTTGAGTGGTTCTCTCTATATATCGGTTGCATCTTCACCAACCGCAGGAGCACCATTAATAATAACTTCTAGGGTTTCATGAAAGACAAATAGAGATTGCATATATTTTCTCCATCGAAGCCAATTCTTGTCGTCAAAAGCTGGAAGGGAGTTTGGTAAATCTTTGTTACCATTCATCTTTGTAGCGATTGATCAACAACAACCCACGATCCCAAAAACACGGTCTCTGATGTGTGATTCTTGAAAGCACGATCAAGAATCTAACTGGAGCTCTATATACCAATTTGTTAGTGCTTGAGGCACTTTCATTGAGGAGAAAAAGAGAGAATAAGGAAATAAGGATTGTATTATTGAATTGAATAATGAAACTGAATTAGAAAGTGTCTATTTATATATAAATAAGTGACTTGACTACTAAGTAAAATAACAAACTAAGTAACAAACCCTAAACCCTAACTAGCTCTGCGTTTGGACCACACAACTCAACTTGGATTATATCTAATATCTCAACATAAAGTATAATTTTAGATCACGTGAAGGAGAGGATTGTTTGTGATTTGACCGATCAGGTTAAACACTTTGGAAATAAAACAACTAACAGAGTTGAATCTACCCATTCTACATTGAAGAATTTGTTGGGAAATAGTAAAAATGATTTATGTAGAGATTGAGACTCCATGAACCATATGATCAAAAATCAACATAATGAGATGAAAAAAACATCATTTGGTCACAACATTACAAAAAACACAAATACATATACAACAAACGTTATTTGCAGTTGGTAGACAATATATCTCGAGCGGGATTAGATTTTATTTATCACGAAAACAAACGAGAGGTTTAGATAACTCAATGTGTGGTTGTACACTTAGGAAGACGTGCAGTCATTCATGTGCTTGTTTAATTTCAAAAAATGTGAAACTTGATAGCCCAATTCGAATTGATGAGGTTTACACCCACTGGAGAAGACTTTGATTTGATGATGATGGTGTGATGAAGGAGGATAAATAGAATATATCTATCTTTCCTAAATGAGAATTGATTCAAGATTTTTTTTTTAAAATTCGATGACAACATGAAACTCCACATCAAAAAGAAACTAAGGAAGATTGCCTATTTAGAAACCACGAATTTGAAACGACTCTCGCAACCGATAAAATCCAAGGGTGTTTCTGAGAATGTGAAACCACTATTGAGTGATAATTCAACGATATGCGGTAATATGTTGACACACTTTTTTCGAATTCTTCAAATTCAAAATCTAAAAAAAGTGTCATAAAAAATACTCGTATTAGCAAACCATCTCATTTATCACTTTTACCAAAAATCAAATATATTTAAGAGATATAAGTTTTAATACAAGAATTATGTTGCATAGCTTCATAATAATGTGACGTAGAACTCACGTGGTAAAATAAGGTTGTTGCGACGTGAATTTCACGTCACAAACACTTTTTAATAATTAAATAATATTTCAGATGGTGGGATATTTATAAATTTTATAAAAAAATGTTGTGTCGTGTTAAACACGTCGTAACATATATTTTAAAATATAAAAAAAAAAGTGTCGAAGATTTCACATGAGGAAGATTTGAATTTTTCTTTTTAAAAATTGTGAGGTGAAAATCACATCGCAACACACTTTTCAGAATTTTCAGTAACACGTCGAAATCTTTTTTGAACAAATTGATGGGTCGGTCAGGAAAATGTGACTAGTCAACACGACGTTAAAATCATGTCTCAAAGCAACGATTACTTTTTGTTTGTCATATGATTTTTACGTCACTGAGTTGTGACATGATTTCCGCGATGCATAATGGTTTATATATATTCTAGTTTTGGTCTCCACGCACACATGCTGAAACATTTTCTTTATTTTCTCTCTTCGACTCTTCCACTCATTAAATCCAATGACTCTCAATATTTTACACATTTTTTCACCTTCATCCTTATTCATCCAACCTCAATTTTCCCATCTTCTCTCTCTTCCAACTCAACAAGATAAAAAAATTATATACTGATATTATTATTTTTATTTGATTTTCTATTATAAATTTTATTTTGTTATTAATGTTTATTTTATTTTTTGTTTTTAATTTAGGTTATCAAGAGAAGAAGTTGATCTATAAAATATAATTTGTTGTTTCATGGAGGTATTTTGACAATTATATATTATTTTTTTCAAATATATATATATATATATATATATATATATATATATATATATATATAAAAAATATTAATTAGTAATAAATAAATTTATAAATTATTATTATTAAATTTCGTAATTAATAAATTAATAAATATTTTTATAAATAAAAAAAAATGATTTATACGGTAGAAGTTGCTCATCATAAATAATTTTTTAAATGAGTGAAAAACACGTTGCAAATATGTTAGTGATGTTAAATTCACGTGGCAAAAATGTAATTATGACCTGCAAACGTGACATGGAGCATTAAAGATGCATAAATGCAGCGGGATTTTTTAATGTGAAAATCACGTGGTAAATGTTGTGACGGTGAATTTCACGACGCAATTTTATAACGTGATTTTTACATGGCAAAAAAGTTGCACAACTGCTACTACCTCATAAAAATTACTGACGCTAATGTTATTTTGTGACATGATTTTCACGTTTGTGTCATGAAAATTACGTCGTAGCACACCGTTTTTTTAATGTTTTTATGCATATCGAAGACGGTAACTGCGGTTATCACACTGTTTTAGTTTTGTTCGATAAAGAAGATAATTATCATACACTTATCCGTCAATAAGTTATCAAAGAATTGAATCGCATAAAAGATCGTACACAAATAAGACATTTCGAGGCAAATCTTGAATCAAATGTTTGTAATTTTGTGTCTGAACTAAAAGAATGAAAATGTAGTAGAGGTACCTGATGATGATGGTGCTGTAAATCCTCCAATTGTGGTTGAGCTTTGGTAGATTCATAACGCAATGATGATAGAAGAAATGATGGTAAGAAATGAGAATTGGAGCAGGGCGGTGATGGTGATCTTATTCCTAACAAGAAGGGTAGCTTATTTTGAAGATGTTGGTGATTATGAAGTAGTAAGAAAGCCCTAGAGTTTCTAAATAACAAGGTTGCCATGAATGAGTAAACAATGAATGAATATTCACAGCGAAATGAAGAGGCTAATGAATGATAATGATAATGATTATGATGATACACGTGCAAGAAGTGGAATGGAAAAATGACAAGGTCTAATACTGAGTTGCCATTATTATGTTAATGTAGTACTAGTATTTGTTATCTACAGGGTGACAGCAAAGACGTGGAGGTGTGTCGTGAGTTTATAGAAAACCTTATTGTAGGAGTATGTTATTATCGTCTCAATTCAATCCATGCATTGGGTGGGACCACGTCAGACCTGTTTATTGTTGTTATCTTTACTAGGTGGGGAGTCCTTCAGATAACGTCAGTGTCTAATCAAACTAGGTGGGGAGTTCTTTATTTTTTACCTACCACTTTATACGGACAAAAATTAGTCTTATGTACCTCATGGTATAACAGTGTTTTTTCAAGCTTCGACATGAATCATTCTTGCTTTTACTTCTCTCAACAATGCATGGGAAGTGTCTCGTTAAATTGTTAACTGGTTTGTTCGGATTTTGAGAGAATTTTAGGTTTAAATTGATAAAAAAATATTGATTGATTTGGATTTGATTTGTAGATTTTTATATTAAAATTTAAACCGAATCAAATCGAAAAATAACAATTAGTTTGCGATTGATTTGTACATTATATTTTTTAGTTGAAGATCAACTATCATTTCTTGTATTGAACACCTCTAAAAATTATATTTGTGTTAGATCAAGATTCTAAATGATCTAACTTGCGAATAACTTCGATTACATTAGATTAATTGAGGCATTGATCATTAATTTCTTTATCTTTAGTTTATTTTATTTTTGAATATAAATATATACGACACAATCGTTCCAATCGCATATATTGTACAAAATTATGATGCACCAAGTAATTTCATAAAATCCAGATTTTGAGAAACAATTGTCTTTTAAATTGTTATTTTTGAGAATGGTCTATTCAACCCTTCTATACCAATTGATATCATATTCTCCCCCAAGAAATCATAGGTTTCAAACATAATGAAAATGATGTGATTCATAGCTTTTGAGATATAATGAATGATGTGCAATCATTTATGATGTGATTCATAACTTTTGAGATATAATGAATGATGTGCAATCATTTGATTCCTGCAACCTCTCTTTTCATAGTTTTCCTGCATAATTTCAGGATACATAATATATTTTTCCCTAGCAGATATGTTGTAAAATGCTTCTTTTCTTGTATAATTTTAAACTGTGGTATTGATAGGTTCAATTTAGTATCTTAAGTACAGGAAATAGTAAATATAAAAAATAGAGTAGGAAAATTCTGATTTTTATTGATGAAAACTAGAGTTCATATGTGATCTAGTTATACAAAGCAAATACAGAACTATCCTTGACCTCAAGGATGAAGGCTGGAAACTTAGTTCGCATCTTTTCTGCCAATCCCCATGAATTCTCAAATTCAGGGAGATTTTTCCATTTCACCAACACTTCCAGTTCCCCTTGTTCATTCCGTATATCACTTATCACTTTCTCAGGCATTGGTTCCAACTGCCACTCCTCATTCATGCAACTTGGCAGAGGTTGGGGTTCCACCACCGGGATTACAACTTTTTTAAGCAGAGATCCATGGAAGACAAGATGCACCTTAGAGCCCTCAGGAAATTTGAGCTTATAAGCCACAACTCCAATCTTTTGTATCACCTCATATGGCCCATAATACCTTGGACTCAGTTTCTGATTTAGCATTTTTGCCAGTTTTTTCATCTTAAAAGGCTGAATTTTTAAGAACACCATATCTCCCACCTCATATTCCACTTCCCTTCTATGCTTATTTGCCTGGCTCCTCATCAAATCTTGATCCCTCAAAAACTGCTCTTGCAACTCCTTGATCATCATGTTTCTTTCCATGGTCAGTTTGTTGACCTCATCTATAGCAGATCCAGGGATATCTCCTCTAATTAGCACTGGAGGAGTTCTTCCATATAATGCCTCAAAAGGAGTAGTTTTCAAAGATGCATGGTAATTGGTGTTGTACCAATATTCTGCCCATGCCAGCCACTTAGGCCATTGCCTAGGTTTGAGCCCAGTCACACACCTCAAATAAGTCTCTAAGCATCTATTTACTACCTCTATTTGGCCATCAGATTGAGGATGGTAAGCACTACTGTACTTCAATTTAGTCCCTGCCAATTTAAACAATTCTGTCCAGAAATGGCTGAGAAACACTTTGTCTCTGTCAGAAACTATGGAACTAGGAAATCCATGCAATCTGATCACTTCCTGAAGAAAGACTTCAGCAATACTCTTAGCTGTATAAGGATGGCTGATAGGGAAGAAATGGGCATACTTGGTTAATCTATCCACTACCACCATGACAGTATCTACTCCTTGCACTTTAGGCAATCCACCAATAAAGTCCATATAAATGTCACTCCAGACTTGTGTGGGAATGGGCAATGGCTGCAATAAGCCTCCTGGTGTCAAAGTTTGATACTTATTTCTTTGACACACTTCACATGCATGGACATACTCCTGGATTCTTTTCCTCATGCCCTCCCAATAAATAACACTAGCAATCCTTTTGTATGTCCTTGAATACCCTGAATGTCCCTCAACTGCAGTATCATGGAATTCATTTAGAATCCAAGAAATCCTAGGTGAATTTCTGGGAATTACCACTCTTCTTTCATGATACAATCTCCCCCCTTTTAACTAAAACCCCTTCTGGCTGGCAGGGTCTGGAATTAAGGTTTGCACAATACTTCTCAATTTATCATCCTTCCTAATCTCCTCTTTTAACCCTTCCCAGGCTTCACACTGAATGGTGGTGATGTGGGCATACTGCATCTGTCTAGACAGTGAATCAGCAGCACTGTTTTCTTTTCCTGGTTTGTACTTCACTTCAAAGTCAAACCCTAAAAGTTTGGATAACCACTTATGTTGTTCTCCTCCCATGATTCTCTGCTCAGTGATAAACTTAAGGCTTTTTTGATCTGTGTGAATTTTGAAATGTCTTCCAAGTAAATAAGGCCTCCACTTTTGAATTGCAATGACTATAGCCATCAGCTCTCTCTCATATACAGATTTCTGTTGATCCCTATCAGATAGTGTTTGGCTCATGTAACAGATAGGTTTTCCTCCTTGCATTAGGACAGCTCCAATCCCTTGGCCTGAGGCATCGGTTTCTACAACAAATTCTTTATCAAAATCAGGCATGGCCAAAACAGGGATAGTGCCATTTTCAACTTCTCAAAAGTTTCTTGAGCCTCACTACTCCATTTAAAACCATCCTTCTTGAGTAGTTGTGTTAAAGGCCAAGCAATTTTTCCATAGTTCCTCACAGACTTCCTGTAATAGCTAGTGAGTCTTAAAAATCCCCTCAACCCTTTCAAATTTTTAGGTGTAGGCCATTTAAGCATATCTTCTATCTTTTTTGGATCTGCAGACACTCCTTGTCCAGAAATAATGTGCCCTAGATATTCAATCTCCTTCTGGCCAAAAGAACACTTTTTCTTGTTGGCATATAGCTGTTGATCTTGCAATACCTTTAAGATCATGGTTAGGTGGTCCTTATGTTCTTCTCTGCTTCTGCTGTAGATTAGAATGTCATCAAAAATTACTAAACAAAATTTCCTAAGGAAAGGTCTTAAAACCTCATTCATCAGGGCTTGGAATGTAGAGGGGGCATTTGACAGTCCAAAAGGTATCACTAGATATTCATAGTGGCATTCATGTCTAAAAGCTGTCTTTTCTATATCTTCCTCTTTCATTCTAATCTGGTGGTAACCAGATTTCAAATCCAGCTTAGAAAAGATAACAGCTCCACCTAACTCATCTAGCAATTCCTCAATTACAGGAATTGGAAACTTATTAGGAATAGTCACCTTGTTTAAGGCCCTGTAATCAGTACAAAACCTCCCTCCTCCATCTTTTTTCTTTACCAATAAAACTGGGCTTGAAAAAGGACTTGTACTATGCCTAATAATTCCAGTTTGCAATATTTCCTTCACTATCTTCTCTATCTCATTCTTTTGGAAAAAGGATACCTGTAAGGTCTGAGATTAGGTATATCAGCTTCATCCTTGAGCCTAATCGCATGATCATGCTTCCTTATAGGAGGTAACCCAGCAGGGAGGTTGAAAACCTTCTCAAAAGATTTCAACACTTCTTCCCATTCTGTCAGTTCCGGGAACTGCTCCTCTGCCTGCAGAGTCTGTAGGAAATATCTCATGCCTTTATTATGCAAAGCTTTTATCATAGCTTTCATGGAAGCTTGTTTGGTGCACAAAATCGGATCACCCTGTATATTATGCTTTTGTCCTTCAGACGCCCATTTCAGGCTTAACTCCGCAAAGTTTGCTTCAATATTACCTAAACTGACCAACCAATCCATCCCCAACACCATATCAGTCCCTCCTAACTCCATCAAAAAGAAATGTTGGTTAAATTCCACCCCATGCATCATAAATCTCAACCCTTCACAGATTCCCTGATATTTGACTCTTTCACTATTTCCCACCTCAATTACATAAGGGGGAGTTTCTACCAACTTCAATCCCATTTGTTCTACTAGTTTGGCATCAATAAAGTTACTTGTTGCTCCTGAATCAATTAGGGTTACCAGCTTCTTCTCCTGCATAGTCACCCACACTTTAAAAGATTTGTTAGAAGTAAATCCTTGTTTACTTTGCATCGACAATTGTAGAGTTTTGAATTCTTCTTCTGCTTCCACCAGTTCTTCTGTTTGAACCCATATTCCCCCTGTTTCTTCTTCTTCATCACTACTATTCTCACACAATTTCAAGTTCATATGCTTAAACTTACAGATATGCTCCATATTCCACTTGTCTCCACACTTAAAACACAACCCTTTTTTGCTCCTCTCTTCCAGCTCTGCAGGATTCAATCTCTTACCCTTGTATTTCTCATTTCCCCCTTCCTTCTTAAATCCTCCAAAGTTTGCGGGATCTTTGAGTTTTAAGGGTCCTCCTTTATCTCTCCAAGAGTCACCCTTCTTATGCAGCACATCATTTTTCTCCTCAATGAGTAAAGCCCTGTCCATCAGTTCTGCTAGGCTTTGACTCTCATGGAGTTTAAGCTCAGCTTGAACTCTTCTTTCAATCCATTCAAAAAAATAGAATCCAACATGATCCTTTCCTCCCTTCTCAAAGGAGCTACTAACATTTCAAATTTCTCCATATACTCTACAACTGACCCTCTCTGTTTCAGGCTTAACAAGGGTCCCAAAGGATTGTGCAGTAACCCAGGTTGGGACCTTCTCATCACAGCCACTTTGAACTCTTCCCAACTCTTCAACGGCGCCTGCTCCTCCCACCATTGATACCAGTTCAAAGCTTTGTCTTCCATGGCAAGCACAACTGCATCTAGCTTGTCACGCATCCTCACCCCATTGAGGTGAAAAAACCTCTCAACCCGAACGAGCCACCCGTACGCATCCTCTTCTTTGAAAATCGGAATTTCCAACCTTCGTCTGCTTCCCATGGAACGAGATATGTTTCCACCATTATGACGGCGGTTCCTGGGTCTGGATTCACGCGATATCGTGCTCCTTCTGCTTCTCTCATATTCTTCGTCGGATCCTCCGTGATTCCGACCCGGTTGCTCTTGAATTAGCTGGCGTATTTGCTCCACCGTGACTTGCGGTCTTGCCTGCTGCTCCATCATCCCTTCAAAATTGTTCATTCTCTGCTCCACGGTATCTACTCGAGTTTCCATGATGTTTCTCGTAATGACCATCCATAGTGAAACGAAACCAAGGCTTTAGATACCAAATTGATAAGTTCAATTTAGTATCTTAAGTACAGGAAATAGTAAGTACAGAAAATAGAGTAGGAAAGTTCTGATTTTTATTGATGAAAACTAAAGTTCATATGGGATCTAGTTATACAAAGCAAATCCAGAAAAATTGCAGAAAGCTGCAGAGAAAATAAAAAGCAAATAGAGGCACTTAGAGAGGCATGTACTCTCCTATGAGGATATTCTCCACTCAATTTCTGCCTACTACCACAGACTGAGTGCTCCCTCATTTATTGGCTCACTCCTCAATTCTATTACCACCCAGCTGTTGCTAACTGTACCACCCATGTGCACTGCTAACAAACTTTGTCCTATTCTCTCTCTCCACTTCTTACGTTTTCTCTCATAAAACTTATCATATCTACCAGGTATGCATTGATTTAGTCACTTAAATAGAAACCTGTGAGCTGCAGATTTTTCTGCTTAATTAGGACACAAAATGCAGAAAATTCAGCATAATTCAGGTAGGTATAAGAAATATACTACAACCAAAAGAAATCAATGGTAAGTTATGGATAGCAAAAGTTGAATTAATGCTTGCCTCATTTAACTGTCACCAGCTTGACCACCTGGCTTTAGTTATAGATCTCTATTGAGCACTACTTCCATTTATCTACTATTGCAGTGAAGCAAAAATAAAGAAAAAGAAAATAATGGAACATATTTCTAAGTTTGTCATCATCAACTATTTAAAGGAGATGCTAAAATATGGGATGATATATTTGTTGATTGTTTATATAGTTTAGAGCATTGAGAAAGAAGAGGTTCATGAGCACAAAAGATAAATTTCCTTTAAATAGAAAGGCTGAACAGAAAATAACAGAAATAAGATAAACCACTCATTAAAGTAATTAAATCACCTTGCATCCATCTACCATTATTTAATCCTCATGGTTGATATAAAAACATATAACTCTATAGAAGTAACAACAAATACATGCTTTAAATAAGAATTGTGCGCCAATGTTATAACCTATTAATCAAAATACAATACCACAGTAAGACACAATTAAACTGATATGAGCATAATTGTAATTAGCAATTTCACAGTACAAATACATCTAATGTGTTAATTAAGTGCTTCTATTGTAAAAAAGTTGATGTATCAGAATGATTAATCCAATTGTTCAAGTTGAGGCTTCCAAAAACCATTACGAAGGAGGTTCAAACTTCAAAGTATGATATCTGCTACTAAAGTTTCCTCATTTCCCTAACAAGTTATATACTAATGTTTGCTTATAAAAAAATTTATGTAATCTTTATTTTGTATCTGCTTCATTTTCATCCCGTTTCCAGCATTACTAATCCTAGCTTGTAACTCCAATTATATGATCGCCCAGAATTCAGAATCAGAGTTTGTAAATTGTAACCCACTTCAATTCAAATATCCATATTCCCCTCCAACTGCACACAATTTTTAGACATTAAAATCAGTCTCTATCTCCCAGACCAGTAAATTGAGTAGCAGATAAATATCTTTGCCACCATAATGCTGTAATTGGTTTGATCCAAAAGTATATACATGGTTTTTTATTCCCACCCAACTGTATCCAATGAGCTCTTTACTACCTCTATTTCCCAGAGCCTTCCTCACTCGAACTGTGCTCTCCCAACGGCCACTGATCTGATATACCTGAGCCAACACCAAGTACGGTAAGGATGTCTGTGGTGAGCTCTCCATTATTTTAGTTGCAACTATTTCAGTAGCTTGCAAGTCTCCATATCTTGCACACGCAGAAATAATTGACCTCCAAATGTCAGGGGTGGTTCCACACGACATTTTTTCCACAATGTCAATGGCTTCTTTGACCTTACCAGCTCTACATAAGATCTCTACAACATATGAATAGTGTTCTTCCTCTGGTTTTACTCCGAATTCCATCTCCATTAGAGAAAATATCTTAATTCCTTCATCAACCATACTCCCATAGTTGCATGCTAGTAGAACTGCCGCAAATGTTATTCGATCCGGTGGCATTCCTTCTCTTATCAACTCCTTGAAGAGATCCAAGGTCACAGACACTCTGCCATTGTAACACAGTCCCATCATTATAGTGTTCCATGATACCAAATCTTTTGCTTTTATTTCGTTGAAGATATTCAAGGCATCATCAATAAATCCAAATTTAGCATACATATCAACAAGTGAATTGGCAACAACTGCATCTGATTCGAAACCCAACTTAGGAACCAAAGCATGTACTTGATTACCCAGTTCGACTGGCAAGAAAATAGAAACAGAACTCAGAAGACAGCTAACGGTATATTCCGTTGGTCTGATATTCTTCCTCAAGGTCAGCACAAAGAGCTGAAGAGCATCTTCCCCCAAACCATGTCTAGCATAACATGAAATCATGGAATTGCATAGAGCCGAATCCCATTGTTCTTGTTCTTTAAAGTGGCGGACAGCGTCCTCCAATCTGTTGCATTTGGAAAAGAGGTCAATAGCAGCACCTGATACAATGCTATTATAAACAAATCCCACCTTGAAACAAAAGGCAAAAACTTGCTTACCCTTTTCCAAATCTCGCAAGCT